>NC_060182.1:16624383-16656883 GCF_021184085.1 Oncorhynchus gorbuscha
AGGGTCGTATGATTCTATATATTTGCTGAATCAAGACGGCAGGAAAGTCTACCCTGACAAATCAGATAATGAGGATCTGGCTTCTTTTTCACATTATGTTTGAATTATGTTTGCATTATGTGTGTATAGTATTATGTCTGTACTGTATTATGTGTGTACTGCATTATGTGTGTACTGCATTATGTGTGTACTGCATTATGCGTGTTCTGTATTATGTGTGTACTGTATTATGCGTGTTCTGTATTATGTGTGTACAGTATTGTGTGTATTTCTGTGTGTGACTGAGTGTGCCAGTCAGTAAGAATGCCAGTTGGGGAGAGTGTGTGTGTCTGTGTCTATGTGTGTGTGTGTGTTTGTATGTCTCTGCATGCATGTGGGTGTGACCCTCTACTCTGCAGTGACCCGGAGATAAATCTGCATAGCCAAACATTCAGCCAGTGAAGTTGGCAACATGTAACTGTGTGTGTGAGTGTCACAGTCCTCTCTCCTCTGTTCCTACAACGTCATCTGAGGCCAAGTTATCTGCTGATGAAGGCTGTTTTGTTGCCCACGCATCACCACAGGAGCCCTGGGACTGTCAACACCACAGCCCCCCCACCCCACCCCTACACACATGCAGGTTATTTGTAAAACATACACAAGACAAGATGACAACTGGATGTGTCAGCATTTTCAGAAAACATGTTCAGAACAAAAGTGAAAACTGGAAAGTAAACCCTGGCCCTGTGAGTTCTGCATATCTCCTGCCTCCCTCTCTCAGGATAGATTCTCTTCCTATCATTCCTATGGATGAGGCACACACACACACATGCACACTCGCAAGCACTTAGATACACACACATACACATTCACACACGCACAGACGCACACTCGCAAGCACACACACACACTTAGATACACACACATACACATACACACACACTCTCCACTGGTATGGCAACGGGTGGCATACCAGAAAATGTTAACTTTTTCGCTTTATTTTAGATTGTTTAATCCCCTGCTTTTTGTAACAGGGTTACTTCTAAAATAAACACACACACGCACACACACACACACACACACACTTAGACACACTCACACAGGGAGCAAGCGCGAAGGTCTGTGTGAGCAGTGATAATCAACAGAGAAAGGGGAAGGGCAAGGCCACAGAGAAAAGCTGATCCATTTGGTCCGGTCGATGGCCAGAGCAGCATTACTGGGCTGCCCAGTTCTCTTGGCGTACCATAACAACATGCACACACACACACACACACACATATATATACACACAAACACTTACAAACACACACACACAGCATTACAGGGCTCCCCAGGTCGCCTGGCATCCGGCACAGGCTAGCCTGGCCAGTTAGCCGACATGCAGAGATCTGTATAGAAACAGAGTGTAAACAAGGCTGCGTTAGTCATGTGCAAGGGACAGATTAGCCTGGTTAGCAAACCGAATGTTACACTCAGGGGACAGTCATCAGGAGGTAAAGACACACACACACACACACACACACACACACACACACACACACACACACACACACACACACACACACACACACACACACACACACACACACACACACACACACACACACACACACACACACACACACACACACACACACACACACACACACACACACACACACACACACACAAGCTGTTTTATTGAAAATAACTGTTATGTAAAACCAAACAGGGGGACAGGATCCAAACTGCAATTAATCCTCTGTTGTTTTACACACGCCAGGACGCATAGCCCTCAGATAAAGTGGAGGGGTTAAGCCCTCTTTTTTTGTATTACCCCCCTTTTTCTCCCCACTTTCGAGCTTTTCTCATCCCTGCAATCCCTAACGGGTTCGAGAGGTGAAGGTCAAGTAATGCATCTTACAAAATACGACCCGCCAAATTGCGCTTCTTAACTCCCGCACCCATTAAAAACCTGTTACGGCCAGGGTCCTTTTTTTTCTCAATTTCAGCCTGACTGACGTGCCCAAAGTAAACTGTTGCTCAGGCTCTGAAGCCAGGATATGCATATAATCGGTACCATTGGAAAGAAAACACTTTGAAGTTTGTAGAAATGTTATAATAATGTAGGAGAATATAACACAATAGATATGGTAGGAGAAAATCCAAAGAAAAACCAACCAGAATGTTTTTTTTGAGAGCCCATACTCTTGCAATGGAACGTATAGGGAAATAGTGCATTCTAGCTCCTGTGATGCAATGCCTTTGGCTGCCACAGTGTGTCAGCAGTCTATGTTCAAGGTTTCAGGCTTGTTTCTTCCAAAATGAGTAAGAAATATGAGTTTTAGTATAGGGACACACTCTTGGGAATTTGTGTTTGGGCGCGCATTCGAAGACAAGATGCACCTGCTAATATATGTTTCCTATTGAATATACTTCTTTCCATTTGAAATATTATAGTTTTATTACATTTTAGGGTATCTGAAGAGTCAATAGAAATGTATTTTGACTTGTTTAACAAAGTTTAGTGGTAGATTTTCGGATTCCTTTCTCTGCATGTTGAACAAGTGGATTACTAAAATCAATGGCGCCAACTAAACAGACATTTTGGATATAAAGAAGGATTTTATCTAACAAAACAACTCTACATGTTATAGCTGGGACCCTTTGGATGACAAATCAGAAGCGGATTCTCAAAACGTAAGTGAATATTTCATTGCTATTTGTGAATTTATGAAACCTGTGCAGGTGGAAAAATATTTTGATATGGGGCGCCATCCTCAAACAATCACATGGCATGCTTTCGCTGTAATGGCTACTGTAAATTGGACAGTGCAGTTAGATTAACAAGAATTTAAGCCCTAAGAATTTTGGAAGCCAGCCGCTCTAATGTGTCAGAGGAAACACAGTTCAACTGACGACCGAGGTCAACCTGCAGGCACCCGGCCCACCACAAGGAGTCTCTAGAGTGCGATGGGACATGGAAAATCCCGGCCGGCCAATTGTGAGCCGCCCTATGGGACTCCCGATCACGACTGGTTGTGATACAGCCCGAGATCGAACCCAGGTCTGGTTGAGCCCTCTTCTTAACGAGTAAGTGGTCAATAAGCCCAGAAGAACAGAGGGCTTGAGGAAGTGAGTGGTGTAGATAGAGAACGGGATGAAAGGGAGAATGAGGCTGGACTGTGGAATCAGGCCCTTAACATGGACTCAGCCCTGGATTTGTCCGTAACACGATGAGTGTCCTGTTGAGTCCAGAGGTGGGTATGGGACTGATTGACGGAGTCAGTGCGTGTTGTGAGTCAGTGCGTGTTGTGAGTCAGTGCGTGTGTGCGTGTTGTGAGTCAGTGCGTGTGTGTGTACAAGAGAGGCTGCATGGCTCTGAGTGTAGTCTCCCCAGCAGATGGCCGGACATTTAGGGTCCTAAAGAGCTCTGTTGAGGAAGACCTGCTCATGCTGCTGCATCCATAAATGCACACACACACACACACACACACACACACACACACACACACACACACACACACACACACACACACACACACACACACACACACACACACACACACACACACACACACACACACACACACACACACACACACAGTCCCAAAACATCTTGTGCTGCTGAAGATGGGGATGTTGTGCCCTTCTTGGATGAATGTGTTAAATATCGATGTGTTTTGGGAGGATGGTGGTTATTAATGAAGGTCCATGCATGTTCAGCCAGGTCACCCGTCAGACAAGTCAGTATTCAACGTCTATCCATATCTGAGGACGTTGGGAGATGATGTGGAAACTGGCCACTAGGGGCAACAGTGTTACCTTCAAGTAGGCTTCAGTTTTGCTAGTCCAAAGCTCTAACCACTAGGCTACCCTGCCGCCGAGTGTGTGGTTGACACCTCCGTTAAGCCATCAAACTGAAAAGGTACCTTGGTCTCTGTTTAATTCTGGCCTCAGTAGGCACAGTCCTGACACTGTAAGATCTGTTATGTACTGCTGTTGCTGTCACCACTCTCCTGGCTCTCAACTTCTTCCATGCCCTCCCTCCTCTCATCCCATTATCTCCATCACTCTCTCTTAAATCAATCCTACGGGCTGTGGGGTTGCTGGCCAAATGACTTATCATGTGCAGTCACAACCCCTTGCTTTAACTGCCATTGTCATTTCCTCCCTCCCACTGTATATCTCATTCTCCTCCTTCCTTTGCCCAGTATCTTCATTCTTCCATTCCACGTCATTTCCTTTTGACCCTCTCCGCCTTCTCTCACTATCTTTTCTTGTCCTTCTCTCACTCTCTTTCCTTGTCCTTCTCTCACCACTATAATTTTCTTCCTCTCTCCAGGAATGTCCATCAGTGCCAACTTGGTCCATCAACATAACTACCACCTCCCCCCCTCTTTCACTTAAGGGTGTGCAAGAGCCTCAAACTGCAAGAGCTGGAAACCACAGCAACCACAGCAACCATAGCAACCACAGCAACCACAGTAACCCCAGCAACCACAGCAACCACAGTAACCACAGCAACCACAGCTCATCTCTCTCTCTCTCGCTCTCGCTCTCGCTCTCTCTCTCTCTCTCTCTCTCTCTCTCTCTCTCTCTCTCTCTCTCTCTCTCTCTCTCTCTCTCTCTCTCTCTCTCTCTCTCTCTCTCAATTCAATTCAATTCAATTCAAATCAATTCAATTCAAATTAATTCAATTCAAGGGGCTTTATTGGCATGGGAAACATATGTTGACATTGCCATAGCAAGTGAGGTAGATAATATACAGAAGTGACAAAAACATAAAAGAATTGAATTTAACATACAGAAGTTTCAAAACAATAAAGACATTGCAAATGTCATAATATGTACATATACAGTGTTGTAACGATGTACAAATGGTTAAAGTAGAAAAGGGAACATAAATAAGCATACATATGGGTTGTATTTACAATGTTGTTTGTTCTTCACTGGTTGACCTTTTCTTTTGTGGCAACAGGTCACATATCTTACTGCGTTGATGGCACACTGTGGAATTTCACCAATAGATATAGGAGTTTATCAAAATCGGGTTTGTTTTCAAATTCTTGGATCTGGATCTGGATCTGTGTAATCTGAGGGAAATATGTGTCTCTAATATGGTCATACATTGGGCAGGAGGCAGGAAGTGCAGTTCTGTTTCCACCTCATTTTGTGGGCAGTGAGCACATAGCCTGTCTTCTCTTGAGAGCCATGTCTGCCTATGGCGGCCTTTCTCAATAGCAAGGTTATGCTCACTGAGTCTGTACATAGTCAAAGCTTAAGTTTAGGTCAGTCACAGTGGCCAGGTAATCTGCCACTGTGTTTAGAGCCAAACAGCATTCTAGTTTGCTCTGTTTTTTTGTTATTTCTTTCCAATGTGTCAAGTAATTATCTTTTTCTTTTCTCACGGTTTGGTTAGATCTAATTGTGTTGCTGTCCTGGGGCTCTGTGGGGTGTGTTTGTGTTTGTGTTTGTGAACAGAGCCCCAGGACCAGCATGCTTAGGGGACTCTTCTCCAGGTTCATCTCTCTGTAGGTGATGGCTTTGTTATGGAAGGTTTGGGAATCGTTTCCTTTTAGGGGGTTGCAGAATTTAACGGCTCTTTTCTGGATTTTGACAATTAGCGGGTATCGGCCTTATTCTGCTCTGCATGCATTATTTGGTGCTCTACGTTGTACACTGAGGATAATTTTGCAGGATTCTGCATGCAGAGTCTCAATTTGGTGTTTGTCCCATTTTGTGAATTATTGGTTGGTGACCTCACAACCATAAAGGGCAAAGGGTTCTATAACGGATTCAAGTATTTTTTAGCCAGATCCTAATTGGTATGTTGAATTTGATGTTCCTTTTGATGGCATAGAATGCCCTTCTTGCCTTGTCCCTCAGATCATTCACAGCTTTGTGGAAGTTACCTGTGGCGCTGATGTTTAGGCCCAGGAATGTATATATTTTTTTGTGCTCTAGGGCAACGGTGTCTAGATGGAATTTGTATTTGTAGTCCTGGCGATTGGACAGAGGCACCAGATCATCAGCAAACAGTAGACATTTGACTTCAGATTCTAGTAGGGTGAGTCCGGGTACTGCAGACTGTTCTAGTGCCCTCGCTAATTTGTTGATATGTATGTTGAAGAGGGTGGGGCTTAAGCTGCATCCCTGTCTCACCCCACGGCCATGTGGGAAGAGATGTGTGTTTTTTGCCTATTTTACCTGCACACTTGTTGTTTGTGTACACGGATTTTATAATGTCGTATGTTTTACCCCCAACACCACTTTCCATCAATTTGTACAGCAGACCCTCACGCCAAATTGATTCTAAGGCTTTTTTGAAATCAGCAAAGCATGAGAAGACTTTGTCTTTGTTTTGGTTTATGTGTTTGTCAATTAGGGTGTGCAGAGTGAATACATGGTCTGTTGTACGGTAATTTGGTAAAATGATAATTTGGCATTTGTTCAGTACATTGTTTTCACTGAGGAAATGTACCAGTCCACTGTTAATGATAATGCAGAGGATTTTCCCACGGTTGCTGTTGATCCATATCCCAAGGTAGTTATTGGGGTCAAATATGTCTCCACTTTTGTGGATTGGGGTGATCAGTCCTTGGTTCCAGATATTGGGGAAGATGCCAGAGCTAAGGATGATGTTAAATAGTTTTAGTACAGCCAAAGGGATTTTTTGTCTGTTTTCTTGATAATTTCATTGAGAATACCATCAACACTGTCAGGATTTGGCCAGGGTTGTTCCGGTTTTTGGTCACTAGATGCCTCCATTGTGCCTTTTGACCTTTTGTTTTCCCTTGATCTCCATTATTATTTGCACCTGTGCCTCGTTTCCCCTGATTGTATTCCTCAGATTGATTGTTTTCCTCAGTTCTGTGTTTGTATGTTAGCACCCAGCCCTAGTACTCTGTGTACTCTTGTTGATCCCGGTGGACTCTCTTGAGGAATTCTGTTTTTTGTTCTTGTTTATTTGTTTTTTGAGTATCTTTTTGTGCTATACCTTCCACCTTGTGGATTTACCTTTTTGTCTTGGAGGATTACCTTTGTTCTTATGGAATTCCTTTTGAGGTTGTGGAGTTACATTTTTTTCCTGAAGAACTTCACTTTTTACTTCATTAAATACACCGTCTCAAGTACTGCTGTGTCTGACCCGGGTTCATAACCGGGTCCTGACAGAAACACAGAGCCTTCTGTCAGGACCCGGTTACGAACCCAGGTCGCCAGAGTGAGAAACAGTCACTTAACCAACTGAGCCACGAATAGTCGGCAGAACCCAGAAGATGAGGCAGGCACAGCAGTACTTGAGACGGTGTATTTAATGAAGTAAAAAGTGAAGTTCTTCAGGAAAACATGTAACTCCACAACCTCAAAAGATACTCAAAAAACAAATAAACAAGAACAAAAAACAAAATTCCTCAAGAGAGTCCACCGGGATCAACAAGAGTACTAGGGCTGGGTGCTAACATACAAACACAGAGCACAGAACTGAGGAAAACAAAGGGTTTAAATACAATCAGGGGAAACGAGGCACAGGTGCAAATAATAATGGGGATCAAGGGAAAACAAAAGGTCAAAAGGCACAATGGGGGCATCTAGTGACCAAAAACCAGAACAACCCTGGCCAAATCCTGACACAACACCACATGCCTTTTTGGGTTGGAGGGTTTTTATTTTGTCCTGTAGCTCATTCAAGGTATTTGGAGAATCCAGTGGTTTCTGGTAGTCTTTAATAGTTGATTCTAAGATTTGTATTTGATCATGTATATGTTTTTGCTCTTTGTTCTTTGTTATAGATTCAAAAAGATTGGATAAGAGGTTTACCCATCTCCATTTTGGATAGATAATTCTTTGTGTTGTTTCTTTAGTGTTTTCCAATTTTCCCAGAAGTGGTTAGAGTCTATGGATTCTTCAATTACATTTCTGACGTGCTGTTCCTTCTTTTTCCGTAGTGTATTTCTGTATTGTTTTATTGATTCACCATAGTGAAGGTCTAGACTCATATTTTCCGGGTCTCTATGTAACTAAGTCAGATAAGAACAAATTCTTATTTTACAATGACGGCCTACCCTGCCAAACCCTCACCTAACCTGGACAATGCTGGGCAATGGTGTGCTGCCATATTGCACAACCGTTGATGCTGTCTCTATAAATGTTGTCTCACCTAGCTATCTTAAGATGAATGCACTAACTATAAGTCACTCTGGATAAGAGCATCTGCTAAATGACTAAAATGTTAAAATGTATATCAACTGAATTGAACAAAAACAACTTGTTTAAAATCTGAGCTGAAACTTTCTCTAGGCCCAGGGCCTCAAGAGCAGGCTGTGCCCTCTGCTTGCCAAGCCCAGATTGGAGCTCTCCCTGGAAGATTTGTCTCCCAGCACTGGTCCCTGTGTGCTGGGTTACTGAGATGATGCTGTACCCTGTGTTTCTGCACTGCACTATACTTGTCAGCCTTAATTAATTTGAGCTTCATGTTCTCTCTACCCCCTCTGTCAATATGAGCTTCATGTTCTCTCTACCCCCTCTGTCAATGAGCTTCATGTTCTCTCTACCCCCTCTGTCAATATGAGCTTCATGTTCCCTCTACCCCCTCTGTCAATATGAGCTTCATGTTCTCTCTATCCCATCTGTCACTATGAGCTTCATGTTCTCTCTACCCCCTCTGTCAATATGAGCTTCATGTTCTCTCTACCCCCTCTGTCACTATGAGCTTCATGTTCTCTCTACCCCCTCTGTCAATATGAGCTTCATGTTCTCTCTACCCCCTCTGTCAATATGAGCTTCATGTTCCCTCTACCCCCTCTGTCAATATGAGCTTCATGTTCTCTCTACCCCCTCTGTCAACATGAGCTTTATGTTCTCTCTATCCCCTCTGTCAATATGAGCTTCATGTTCTCTCTACCCCCTCTGTCAATATGAGCTTTATGTTCTCTCTATCCCCTCTGTCAATATGAGCTTCATGTTCTCTCTACCCCCTCTGTCAATATGAGCTTCATGTTCTCTCTACCCCCTCTGTCAATATGAGCTTCATGTTCTCTCTATCCCCTCTGTCACTATGAGCTTCATGTTCTCTCTACCCCCTCTGTCACTATGAGCTTCATGTTCTCTCTATCCCCTCTGTCAATATGAGCTTCATGTTCTCTCTACCCCCTCTGTCAATATGAGCTTCATGTTCTCTCTACCCCCTATGTCACTATGAGCTTCATGTTCTCTCTACCCCCTCTGTCACTATGAGCTTCATGTTCTCTCTACCCCCTCTGTCACTATGAGCTTCATGTTCTCTCTACCCCCTATGTCACTATGAGCTTCATGTTCTCTCTACCCTCTCTGTCACTATGAGCTTCATGTTCTCTCTATCCCATCTGTCACTATGAGCTTCATGTTCTCTCTCTTTCTAATTCCCTGTTTTTACTCTTCCTCTCATCTCATTCTCTCTTTTCCTGCCTCCACCTGTACTTGCTCCTCTCCCTTTTCTGTCTTTTGTCGATTGTCTTTCTTTCTCCATCTGTTAGTTCCCCTCCTCTCTGTCTGTCTGTTAGTTCCTCTCCTCTCTGTCTGTCTGTTAGTTCCCCTCCTCTCTGTCTGTCTGTTAGTTCCCTTCCTCTCTGTCTGTCTGTTAGTTCCCCTCCTCTCTGTCTGTCTGTTAGTTCCCCTCCTCTCTGTCTGTCTGTTAGTTCCCCTCCTCTCTGTCTGTCTGTTAGTTCCCCTCCTCTCTGTCTGTCTGTTAGTTCCCCTCCTCTCTGTCTGTATGTGACTTCCCCTCCTCTCTGTCTGTCTGTTAGTTCCCCTCCTCTCTGTCTGTCTGTTAGTTCCCCTCCTCTCTGTCTGTCTGTTAGTTCCCCTCCTCTCTGTCTGTCTGTTAGTTCCCCTCCTCTCTGTCTGTCTGTGAGTTCCCCTCCTCTCTGTCTGTCTGTGAGTTCCCCTCCTCTCTGTCTGTCTGTGAGTTACCCTCCTCTCTGTCTGTCTCTTAGTTCCCTTCCTCCCTGTCTGTCTGTTAGTTCCCCTTCTCTCCGTTTGTCTGTTAATTCCCTTCCTCTCCATTTGTCTGTTAGTTCCATTCCTCTCTGTCTGTCTGTTAGTTCCCCTCCTCTCTGTCTGTCTGTTAGTTCCCCTCCTCTCTGTCTGTCTGTGAGTTCCCCTCCTCTCTGTCTGTCTGTGAGTTCCCCTCCTCTCTGTCTGTCTGTTAGTTCCCCTCCTCTTCGTTCGTCTATGAGTTCCCCTCCTCTCTGTCTGTCTGTGAGTTCCCCTCCTCTCTGTCTGTCTGTTAGTTCCCCTCCTCTTCGTTCGTCTATGAGTTCCCCTCCTCTCTGTCTGTCTGTGAGTTCCCCTCCTCTCTGTCTGTCTGTGAGTTCCCCTCCTCTTTGTTCGTCTGTGAGTTCCCCTCCTCTCTGTCTGTCTGTTAGTTCCCCTCCTCTTTGTTCGTCTATGAGTTCCCCTCCCCTCTGTCTGTCTGTGAGTTCCCTTCCTCCCTGTCTGTCTGTGAGTTCCCCTCCTCTCTGTCTGTCTGTTAGTTCCCCTTCTCTCCGTTTGTCTGTTAATTCCCTTCCTCTCCATTTGTCTGTTAGTTCCATTCCTCTCTGTCTGTCTGTTAGTTCCCCTCCTCTCTGTCTGTCTGTTAGTTCCCCTCCTCTCTGTCTGTCTGTTAGTTCCCCTCCTCTCTGTCTGTCTGTGAGTTCCCCTCCTCTCTGTCTGTCTGTGAGTTCCCCTCCTCTCTGTCTGTCTGTTAGTTCCCCTCCTCTTCGTTCGTCTATGAGTTCCCCTCCTCTCTGTCTGTCTGTGAGTTCCCCTCCTCTCTGTCTGTCTGTTAGTTCCCCTCCTCTTCGTTCGTCTATGAGTTCCCCTCCTCTCTGTCTGTCTGTGAGTTCCCCTCCTCTCTGTCTGTCTGTGAGTTCCCCTCCTCTTTGTTCGTCTATGAGTTCCCCTCCTCTCTGTCTGTCTGTTAGTTCCCCTCCTCTTTGTTTGTCTATGAGTTCCCCTCCTCTCTGTCTGTCTGTGAGTTCCCTTCCTCCCTGTCTGTCTGTGAGTTCCCCTCCTCTCTGTCTGTCTGTTAGTTCCCCTCCTCTCTGTCTGTCTGTGAGTTCCCTTCCTCTCTGTCTGTCTGTTAGTTCCCCTCTCTGTCTGTCTGTTAGTTCCCCTCCTCTCTGTCTGTCTGTGAGTTCCCCTCCTCTCTGTCTGTCTGTTAGTTCCCCTCCTCTCTGTCTGTCTGTTAGTTCCCCTCCTCTCTGTCTGTATGTGACTTCCCCTCCTCTCTGTCTGTCTGTTAGTTCCCCTCCTCTCTGTCTGTCTGTTAGTTACCCTCCTCTCTGTCTGTCTCTTAGTTCCCTTCCTCCCTGTCTGTCTGTTAGTTCCCCTCCTCTCTGTCTGTCTGTTAGTTACCCTCCTCTCTGTCTGTCTCTTAGTTCCCTTCCTCCCTGTCTGTCTGTTAGTTCCCCTTCTCTCCGTTTGTCTGTTAATTCCCTTCCTCTCTGTCTGTCTGTGAGTTCCCCTCCTCTCTGTCTGTCTGTTAGTTCCCTTCCTCTCTGTCTGTATGTTAGTTCCCCTCCTCTCTGTCTTTATGTGAGTTCCCCTCCTCTCTGTCTGTATGTGAGTTCCCATCCTCTCTGTCATTGCCAGGTCTCTGGCAGTGACAGAGAGTACACTGCTGTGTTTGTCTCAGCATCTCACAGATTTGACTAATGAAGCGCAACATGGGCCTTACTGGGACATGGGCCCAGTACTGACAGGGTACTGCTGGTGTTCAGAGATACAACCAGTATACAACCAGTATGGTTTGTTTGTGTGTGTGTGTGTGGTGTGTGTTTAGGAAAACAGGTGTTGGCATTTGGAGCCAAGAGGAAGGCAACTCTCAAGTGATGTTTCATTCAGAGCTGACGAAGGGAACAGCAGAAAAGCTGGAGATGGTGGAGGAAGAGAGGGGAAGGGGAGGGACTGTTCTTTTCAAAGGGACAGTATGTGTGTGTGTGTGTGTGTGTGTGTGTGTGTGTGTGTGTGTGTGTGTGTGTGTGTGTGTGTGTGTGTGTGTGTGTGTGTGTGTGTGTGTGTGTGTGTGTGTGTGTGTGTGTGTGTGTGTGTGTGTGTGTGTGTGTGTGTGTGTGTGTGTGTGTGTGTGTGTGTGTGTGTGCAAGCAGATTGTGTTTCACATATTGGGGACATAACCTGATAATGGGGGCATCATTATATTGTCATCCTTGTGTTGTCATCATTGTGTTGTCCTCATTGTGTTGTTATCATTGTGTTGTCATCATTGTGTTGTTATCATTGTGTTGTCATCATTGTGTTATCATCATTGTGTTGGCATCATTATGTTGTCATCATTGTGTTGTCCTCATTGTGTTGTTATCATTTTGTTGTCATCATTGTGTTGTCATCATTGTATTGTCATCATTGTGTTGTCATCATTGTGTTGTCCTCATTGTGTTGTCATCATTGTGTTGTCATCATTGTGTTGGCATCATTATGTTGTCATCATTGTGTTGTCCTCATTGTGTTGTTATCATTTTGTTGTCATCATTGTGTTGTCCTCATTGTGTTGTCCTCATTGTGTTATCATCATTGTGTTGGCATCATTATGTTGTCATCATTGTGTTGGCATCATTATGTTGTCATCATTGTGTTGTCCTCATTGTGTTGTCCTCATTGTGTTGTCCTCATTGTGTTGTCATCATTGTGTTGTCATCATTGTGTTGTCCTCATTGTGTTGTTATCATTATGTTGTCATCATTGTGTTGTCCTCATTGTGTTGTTATCATTTTGTTGTCATCATTGTGTTGTCATCATTGTATTGTCATCATTGTGTTGTCATCATTGCAGAATATTTTTGCTATCTCTATTGTCTGGCCTGGCATGCTTTAGAAAATGTGTTGAGATGATAGAAGTTGATGACATCACTAATGTTCAAGTGCCTTCTTCCTAACCTACATTCATATTGGCAATGCTAGTGGCATGAATATTTTGAATGTGTTGATAATTAGGCTATGAATCAGTCCTCATCCTTTGGTTCTACTTGTATTCAGTTCTAAACAAGCAAGAAGCTCATTCACAAATATCACATTAGTCACAATAACAGGTATTAGTCAAGCAGAGAATTGCGTTGTACTGTATAATATAAAACATAGAAGAGACACAGTTAAGTGTAGCCCTCATCAAGCTATTAACAAGACATTTGTCTAATGCGGCATCAGGGGTTTGATAGAAACATGAACACCTTTAATCAGTGACACCTAATGTGTTGTTAATAATTGATAATCACTTAGATGATTTTTGAGAGGATCTATCTTATTCTTGATGGGAAGTTGCTCTGGACAGCTTTTTAACATCCTCATATTAACAATGTTTAAGTAAAAACCTGAGCTAAAACTCTGAGAAGGTTTGTACATGTCTTTCCTCCGTACTAAAGGCAGTGGGTTGAATCTGCTTTGTGTTTGACCAGAGAGGATATCAGATTTCAATTTGGATTCTTATTATTATTATCTGAATCCTTCTCCTACAACCATTGTCCTCTGTTTTAAACTATCTTACCAGAAAACATACATAATGAGTCATCATACAACCAAGCATAAAAGGAAAGATATTACTCATCACAAAGCCAAGGTTGGGCAAAATTAAGGGGATCATCTTAACCAACGACATTCATGGAGTTATACACACAACATTAAATGGACAACTCAAGTTTCTCTACAGCAATGCTCTTCCTATTCCTCATCATGATTGTGTTGTCCTCATTGTGTTGTTGCCATTATATTCTCCTCATTATGTTGTCATCATTGTGTTGTCCTCGTTGTGTTGTCATCATTGTGTTGTTATCATTATGTTGTCATCATTGTGTTGTTATCATTGTGTTGTTATCATTGTGTTGTCCTCATTGTGTTGTCATCATTGTGTTGTCATCATTGTGTTGGCATCATTATGTTGTCATCATTGTGTTGTCCTCATTGTGTTGTTATCATTATGTTGTCATTATTGTGTTGTCATCATTGTGTTGTCCTCATTGTGTTGTTATCATTGTTGTCCTCATTGTGTTGTTATCATTGTGTTGTCATCATTGTGTTGTCCTCATTGTGTTCTTATCATTGTGTTGTCCTCATTGTGTTGTCATCATTATGTTGTCATCATTGTGTTGTCATCATTATGTTGTCATCATTGTGTTGTCCTCATTGTGTTGTTATCATTGTATTCTCCTCATTATGTTGTCAACATTGTGTTGTCCTCATTGTGTTGTCCTCATTGTGTGGTCATCATTGTGTGGTCATCATTGTGTGGTCATCATTGTGTTGGTCATCATTGTGTTGTCATCATTGTGTTGTTATCATTGTGTTGTCATCATTGTGTTGTTATCATTGTGTTGTCCTCATTGTGTGGTCATCATTGTGTGGTCATCATTGTGTGGTCATCATTGTGTTGTCATCATTGTGTTGTTATCATTGTGTTGTCCTCATTGTGTGGTCATCATTGTGTGGTCATCATTGTGTTGTCCTCATTGTGTTGTCCTCATTGTGTTGTCATCATTGTGTTGTCATCATTGTGTTGTCCTCATTGTGTGGTCATCATTGTGTTGTCATCATTGTGTGGTCATCATTGTGTTGTCATCATTGTGTGGTCATCATTGTGTTGTCATCATTGTGTTGTCATCATTGTTTTGTCATCATTGTGTTGTCATCATTGTTTTGTCATCATTGTGTGGTCATCATTGTGTGGTCATCATTGTGTTGTCATCATTGTGTTGTCATCATTGTGTTGTCATCATTGTGTTGTCCTCATTGTGTTGTCATCATTGTGTTGTCATCATTGTGTTGTCATCATTGTGTGGTCATCATTGTGTTGTCATCATTGTGTGGTCATCATTGTGTTGTCATCATTGTGTTGTCATCATTGTGTGGTCATCATTGTGTTGTCATCATTGTGTGGTCATCATTGTGTGGTCATCATTGTGTGGTCATCATTGTGTTGTCATCATTGTGTGGTCATCATTGTGTGGTCATCATTGTGTTGTCATCATTGTGTGGTCATCATTGTGTGGTCATCATTGTGTGGTCATCATTGTGTTGTCATCATTGTGTTGTCATCATTGTGTGGTCATCATTGTGTGGTCATCATTGTGTTGTCATCATTGTGTTGTCATCATTGTGTTGTCCTCATTGTGTTGTTATCATTGCACCTTATTTTAGGTATCTCTATTGTTTGCGTTTTTTCATTGCAGATGTTCTATGTGTAGAGTATACATCGTTAAAGGTTGTAAATCATTGCTGAATCTTTTAACCATACCACGTGGTTAAACTCTTAGACTATCGATACCGACAGAATAAGAACAAGTCTTTGATATTAATTACTAGTCTGCAGATAGGAATTCGGTATCATTGAACGCGAAGAACGACAACCGCCGAAACATCCATTCTATAATGAAATGAATTAATGTCACTCTGAACTACCCACTATAACCACGGCAGAGAGAGAGGGTTAGAGACGGGCAATTCTACAAAAGAAACAAACTTTTCACCAGCGATCAAGACCACACACTGAGTGTAAATATATATATTGATTGCAATTGTTCCCGAATGAGTGAGCGTTCATGTGCAAAGGATTAGCATTTCAAATGTTATAATTATCACTTTGTAGTGACTTCTTAGTCGACCCCCACTTCCCCTTTTGTCTAACAAGCCGCCATGCCGGTTTAGCCAATTCTCACATTCTCATTTCTTGTAACCACATTTACCTTGTTTGTTTGTTTGTTTGTTTATGCATTTCTGTGAATTACTTAGTTAGTAATAAATAAATGATTTAAGACAATTGATGTATGGATGACTCATAGTGAAGACTGGGTTCGTGCAGATAACCAACAATTTACGACATTTGGAATGAGACTAACGTGAGGTAAAGTAAATAAGAAATTAATTTGAAGACTAGTTGATCAGATAAAATATCGGAAAAGTTATTTTAGGAAATGATTTTGTAATCGGAATATAACTTTGTAATCTGAATATTTTTCCTTGGTGCCCCGACTTCCTAGTTGTTTACAGTTACATTATTAATCAGTTGATCACGTAATAATAATTACAGAGAATCTTTGATGAAAACTATGTCTTCAGTTTAATGATAGTAAAGACATGACATATTTCAAACAGTTTTGTTATATTTGAGTCTTTGATGTATATAAAGTGTAATATGGAGATGTAAACACAGAATGTAATACATGTCATCTCTATATCTGACATGGTACAGGTGTCTTCTTTTTTTAAGCCAATAACCATGTGTGTGAGGTGTATCCTTTTGTTTCAAAGTAGATTTGTTTTAAGACTACCAAGAAACACTCTGTGTTACCCTGATTTAAGCCACTGCATTAAAAGGTTTTAACTGGCAGATGAGTGTTGAACTTTTCAACCCAGGTGTCATTTTCATGGAAAAGCCTGTTAAAAGTCACCTCCTGCTATTCAGTCACATGGCAATGATCAGAGACATTACAACAAACCTGTCATTCCATCATTCCATCTCTCTCTCACTCTATTATATATTTCTGATAAAAACCTGCTGCCGTAGAAAGGGATTACCATGATCCTAATAAACAGAAAGTTCATTCAGAAATTATTCACACCTCTTGACTTATTCCACATGTTGTTGTGTTACAGCCTGAATAAACAATCTATAAAAAAATGTTTTTCTCTCACCCATCTACACACAATACCCAATAATGACAAAGTGAAAACATGTGTTTAGAAATGTTTGCAAATCTATTGAAAAGGAAATACAGACATATCTCATTTACATAATTATTGACACCCCTGAGTCAATTCATGTTAAAATCACATTTGGCAGAGATTACAGCATTGAGTCTCTAAGAGCTTTGCGCACCTAGATTGTATAATATTTCCCCATTATTATTTTCAAAACTCTTCAAGCTCTGTTAAATTGGCTGTTGATTATTGCTAGACAACTATTTTCAAGTCTTGCCATAGATTTTAAAGCAGATTTACATTACCAGCAAATGTTTGGACACATCTACTCATTCCATGGTTTTTGCTTTATTTTTTACTATTTTCTACATTGTCGGATAATAGTGAAGACAACAAAAATATTAAATAACACATATGGAATCATGTAGTAACCAAAAAAGTATTAAACAAATCAAAATATATTTGATATTTGAGATTCTTCAAAGTAGCCACCCTTTTCCAGATGACAGATTAGCACACTCTTGTGGTTAAGTCTTTGTTTGACATTCACTGCTCGATTGAGGGACCTTACAGATAATTGTATGTGTGGGGTACATTCATAAGGTAGTCATTCAAAAATAATCTGTAACATATTATGTGACTTGTTTTTACTCCTGAACTTATTTTCATTTACTATAACAAATGGGTTGAATACATATTGAATTTTTTTTTTTTTGTGAACATTTTGGAAAAAATGACTTGAGTTTGACATTATGGAGAATTGTGTATAGGCCAGTGACAAAAAAAACAACATTTAGTCAACTTTAAACTCAGACTGTAACACAACAACATGTGAAAAAAGTCCAATGGTGTGAATACTTTCTGAACGCACCATCAGACCAGTAGTAGTGTGATGAGGGACGACCCTGGAACACTTGCTTGTCCTACATATAATGCATCATGCAAAAAGACACGTCTAATTATGCTGACATTTGGACGCATATGTTTCATCCTCAGATAAGACCAGCCATTAAAGTCCAGTAAAGTCCATGACAAAGTCATGAAATTGCCTTGCTGTATCTATGGTTATGTCATCCAGACCCGGACTCACTCATGTCCAGACGTACACCACAGTCAAATAATCTCTTTCAAGGCAGCGGCAGTCATATCAATTACCACATCCTTGTATAAATGTGAAATATACTGCTTATATAACTAAACGCAGAGTCATCTTGAACACATTGCATCCCTAGTCAGAGCGCGGCCCTACAGCTATGATCTAAAGTTGCTATCTACACATGATGTAGTTGAACATAGTGCTCACCAATCTCCGTTACCCAGAAGTAAAATCCTCATGAAAGTTGTCACTTCCCATTTGACGTTTACAGGTGAATCTGTCCATGAGAGATGAAGTGCTCCCTTACAGGCTCTAGATCTGGGTCAGGGAGTGAACACTGTAGTCAATGCCAGTAAAAAGTCTTCTAGCTTGGAGGTTAGGGATACCACTGAAAATCTAAATAAACTATCAAAGAAAACTGCTAAGCCATGTTATGTGCTTTATGGTGTCTTTATGGCTTCTACTGTACTATAATCTACTTGGAAAAAGGTCCAAAGATATATTGAGAGAGAACTGGCTGGTAATCAAATAGGGAGCATACTACGTCATACACAGTCATACACGTCATACTACGTCATACACAGTCATACACAGTCATACACAGTCATACACAGTACACAGTGAGCTCATTGTTCTTTTAGTTATGACAGTCTCCGGTTTAGCCAAAATGGAAATAAGGATTGAGGGATGGGTAACGTGATTAGAGAGAATATTTTTCCGTACGGTGCTCATTTGCAGAGTTTCACTGACCCATTCCAATTGGCAACGTTTAGGTTTATCTGACCTTTGTCAAAGCATAGGAGACTCTTACCGGCAGCCCAAGTCCGTTCCTGTCCAAGGGTGTTGATTTAAAACTGTATCCTACAGCAGCATCAGTCACATTTAGAAATGTACAGTGTCATTCCTTACACAACCTCATCCAGTTTGAGGTTGAAGTACGTTCATTCTACAGATTATACAGGGTGTCAGTGCTCTTAGTGGTGTTATTACCATGTAGATCAGTCCTCTTGGGATACAGACACAGCCTGACTTCAAGACACAAAACTTTTGGGAAAGTTACAAGAATTAAGCAGCCCCAGTACAGTACTACTGCCAGTCATCTAATCCATCACCACTGTATACCTCCCAACTGGGTAATCCACAGGGGCCAGACCCCCAATCATACATTTTGGCTAGGAGTAGGTAGACGTTCGCCACACAACTGATTCAGAATTAGATGTAGTCTCTCACTAATGGTTAAGCTTGTGAATTGGAGTAATGGGTCATCTGTTCCTAGATCAGTGGTTAGGGTCGTGGCAGTGGAGAGGAGAGGAGTGATAGTGTCGCTCAGCTATACAGTAGCAGCGGGTGACAGTTGTCGTGACGTTGTATTAGTTAATGTGACGACTGTTGCTCATCGAATGATTACAAGTTTCTAATTACTTGATTAACTGAATCAAGCAATGATTAACTCATTAACCTGGGGCACCATGGGAAAACTAGTTTTTATTGAGTTTCTATTTCCCAAATTAATATCAGAATATCGATTTTTACAACAGCCGCTAATTAACCAGTTGCCTCTACCAATCTCGTTCTGAACGTTGTATAGCCCGTGAATCTGCATTGACCCGGGCCCCACTAATGAATTCGTACCACACCAATCTTAATTTAATATTTATTTACTAAAAAGCTAAAATTATGATAAAAGATACACATAGACAAAACACATTATAGGCTATTGATTAGAACTTAGTATAACGGGCCAACACACTATGACGCGTGTTACCCACAATGGGGATTTCAAAAGAGAGAGAACAGAAAGAAGTACACAAGAGAAATATACATTTGAGTGAATTTGTCAGCTATGCTGTTCTAACCCCAGCCTTGCCTCAAACTGCCGCTCTTATGGGTCAGAATAAAATGATGTAATTACGTGGGAATGATCTCCGGGGATTCTCTGGGTAGGCCTTCAGGTGTTCAATGATGCACTACTCCGGTGCACCTCTCTGACCGTCTTCCCGGTGTCAGTGTCCTTTTTGGCCTAAGAGTCTGTTCCCTCACCCCTTTCTCTGGAAGATGTCTTCTGAGGACAGACATCTCTGTAGCTCAGAGCTCACAGCATAGGAATGAAACCTTTTAGATACCACGATGGGAGATGGAGGCCAGGTGGTTCGACTTGAATTCACCCGCTTAGACACAGCTACTCATCCATAGCTTGGGTAGAAAAGGATTTCATTGTCCTCAAACTTGCGTTGCGTTCTGGGTTTGTTTACTTTTTAAGACCCTGCTGCAGCTGGGGTCACGTAGTCCTGTTGTAAATTCTATACTCACAAGTTTAATACCCGTGAGTGGCCATAAATCCCCCCACGTCTTCAGACCCCAAGATCTCTCCTCCTCTGTTGGGGTTGGGAGATAATCTGTAGGGTTGTGGTCTCCTGTAACCTGACCTGATCAAGACAGTCATGACACAGTGAATAACATCAAAGCCAGCCGCTGAGTGCAGTGATACTGATCTTATCCCGCAGCTGTTGCTCTATCTGAATGAATGAGTGGTTACACCACTGGGGTCTTGTTTCCATGTGTTTCATTCCCTTCCATCCACTCCATTCTAGCCACAACTATGAGTCATCCTCCGTTCAACAGCCTCCACTCCGTTACACATACGAAAGAACGGCAAATGCTCTCAGCTTTGCTTTACAGCTGCAAATGGAAGACAGCAGACATTTTCATTGGCCATGCTACTTCACTAGTGGCTAGAGGTGGCTAGTGGTGGCTAGAGGTATCATCCTCACATTGTTCGATATAACTACATTCTAGGGTGTGAATAACAGTTTCAACTGATGTTTTTCACCTCTGTTTGAACTATTAGATCTAACTTAACAATCAATTGAACTGTTTAAGACATGGGAGAGGAAGAATAGGAAGAGGTATTACAGTACCAGTCAAAAGTTTGGACCCACCTACTCATTCAAGGGTTTTTCTTTATTTTTAGTATTTTCTACATTGTAGTGAAGACATCAAAACTATGAAAAAACACATATGGAATCATGTAGTAACAAAAAAAGTGTTAAACAAATCAAAATATATTTGAGATTCTTCAAAGTAGCCACACTTTGCCTTAATGACAGCTTTGCACACTTTTGGCAGTCTCTCAACCAGCTTCATGAGGTAGTCACCTGGAATGCATTCCAATTAACAGGTGTTGTTAACGTTGTTGAAAGTTAATTTGTGGAGTTTCTTTCATTCTTAATGCATTTGAGCCCAACAGTTGTCTTGTGTTAAGGTAGGGGTGGTATACAGAAAATAGCCCTATTTGGTAAAAGACCAAGTCCATATTATGGCAAGAACAGCTCAAATAAGCAAAGAGAAACGACAGTCCATCATTACTTTAGGACATGAAGGTCAATCAATGCGGATCATTACAAGAACTTTGAAAGTATCTTCAAATGCAGTCGCAAAGCCATTACGCGCTATGATGAAACCGGCTCTCATGGGGACCGCCACAGGAAAAAATGAGGACCCAGAGTTACCTCTGCTGCGGAGGATAAGTTCATTAGCATTACCAGCCTCAGAAATTGCAGTCCAAATAAATGCTTCATGGAGTTCAAGTAACAGACACAACATCAACTGTTCAGAGGAGACTGTGTGAATCAGGCCTTCATGATCAAATTTCTGCAAAGAAACTACTAAAGGACACTAATAATAAGAAGAAGAGACTTACATGGGCCACGACACACGAGCAATGGACATTTGACCGGTGGAAATCTGTCCTTTGTTCTGATGAGTGAAAATTTGAGATTTTTGGTTCCAACCGCCATGTCTTTGTGAGACATAGAGTAGGTGAACAGATGATCTCTGCATATGTGGTTCCCACCGTGAAGTATGGAGGAGGAGGTATGATGGTGTGGGGCTGGTTTTCTAGTGACGCTTAACCAGCATGGCCACAGCATTTTGCAGCGATACGCCATCCCTTCTGGTTTGAGCTTAGTGGGACTATCATTTGTTTTTCAACAGGACAATGTCCCAAAACACACCTCCAGGCCGTAAAGGGCTATTTGACGAAGAAGGAGAGTGATGGAGTGCTGCATCAGATGAACTGGCCTCCAAAATCACCCAAACTCAAACTAATTGAGATGGTTTGGGATGAGTTGAGTAAGGAAAAGCTGGCAACAAGTGCTCAGCATATGTTGTAACTCCTTCCAGACTCCTTCCAGGCCAAGAGGGAACAACGCTGTCATCAAGGCAAAGGGTGGCTACTTTGAAGAATCTATAATAGAAAATATGTTTTGATTTGTTCAACGCTTTTTTATTTACTACATGATTCCGTGTGTGTTATTTCATAGTTTTGATGTCTTCATATTATTCTACAATGTAGAAAAGAGTAAAAGTAATGAAAAAGCGTTGAATGAGAAGGTGTGTCCAAACGTTTGACTGTTATTTCAGGGAGTGGCGGCTGTTCTGTGTTGGGTGGTTAACAAAGAAACATCTACTCCTATTAGAGTTATTTCTGCAACTTTTGTTGTGATACAAATGTTAGGCTAATTGTTCTCATTTTTAATACATTCTAAGGTTGCATGATTAGACTCTAATGCTGATTTGAAAAAAAGATGCATGGAAGGCATGAGCTTAGGTTGTACACACTTCATCAGTTTCTTATTCACATTTTCACAAGCACTTGATAGATCCTCGGATTTCCCGGCTGTATCCCCTTTGTGTGGCCGTAAAATCCCCCCCAAAAAACATGCCTTTTTCCGCCAGTGGCCGCTGTGCCCTTAGGATGAATACAATAATTACAATAATTACAATTCCCTTCTCCCGGCTGCGTGCCGAAGCACCTCTCACTCACCTGATGGATAGCCCTCACATGGCTCTCCGTCACGTGATCGGGTCTTTCTCACAGGCTACAAGTGAAGACATACACATCTGGGACGCAACTGCGCTCATCCTTATCCAAATCGAAGCCTCATATTGAAGATATTGGAAGAACTGTCCATAATTGTATTTTCGTCAGTGAACGAGATGAGTAGGTCCAACTAACAGAAAAAGTACTAGCCTATGTCAATCTACTATCCCTTGTAGTCTAAACGTTTACCTATTCTATTCTGTGAGAAACAAATATTTCAAACATTGTCTGGGACAGTTGTGGGATGCGATAGATCCCAAATTAATAAAACCACTAGCATCAATTCAACAATTTTAAGCAATTGAACCTGAAGCAACATATGAGAAAGTTTAGCTTCAAATGTTGATAAACTATGAGGCTATTGTTTTACATTATAAGCACACTGCTATGCACATGGCAGTAGACTATAAGCGCAAATGTACCATTATCAGGAAAACACCATTCTCACAAGGGGCCACAAAGGTGATTTTTCATGTAATGCTTTTATTATTAAGGTGCATTATTTATGGTGAAAATGATCTTCACCAAACTTTAAACTCACAGCCTGTATGTATGCCAGTTAGGCTCTACACCCGTTAGAAGTTATTTGGCCACTTTAGTTGTGATACAAACCTTATCAAAATGTAAAGGCGTATGGGCTAGGCTGCATGCAGTGTGCGGCAGGGTAGCCTAGTGGTTACAGCGTTGGACTAGTAACCGGAAGGTTGCAAGTTCAAACCCCCGAGCTGACAAGGTACAAATATGTTATTCTGCCCCTGAACAGGCACTTAACCCACTGTTCCTAGGCTTTCTTTGAAAATACGATTTTTTTCTTAACTGACTTGCCTAGTAAAAGTTTTTTTTTAAATAATACAATTTGAAAATGTAGCAAAAAAGCACGCGCTGTTTCTTTACTTAAGCTGTGCATCAGTCACAGGTGATCGTATATATAATTCACAGTTGACAGGCTAATATCCTCACCCATCACACTATTCTTCATTTAAGAGTTTCATCTTGTCTTTACATGTACTAAATCATGTATTTGTGAAATGTGTTTTGATTTAGAATGAAGTTATGATGCACCATTCACGAAACAGGGGCAGTGGAAAATATACATCTATGCACTTAAATAGTGATACTCCTGTTAAATATTAGGAAAGTTGAGAAACAAATATAGTAGGTCAACCCTATAGTAAGCTGATGGGATTCTCCTCTTTTTAATAAGAGGCTTCTGTTTTCTCATGCAATTCCATATCCGACAGAAATGTTGTGCAACCTGAGCTCATGAGCTTTCATTAAGTGTTTGATTTGATTTTCAATTGCATTTGCATTGATGTCAGAGTGATTATAGAGTGCTGTGAATACCAGGCAGTTAGCAAGTTTAGTAGGCTACTAATGGCCATCAGCAGCATCATAGCTTGGAGAAGCATAATTCCCGTGACTAAATGGTCATCATGCCTCGTGACCGCCGGTGTGGCGGTAACACGGTTACCATAACAGCCCCACTCTCACCTAGATTCTCCTTTTGTTATACACTGTAAGAACATGTCATATTGATTCAAGTGCACAAACATTCAGGATTTTTTCTCGCCTCACATTTTTCCTTTGAGTTTTGCCTGTTTACACTGTCTCCATCATGGCATGATGAATAGCCTTCTTGCTGCCCTTTAAAAGGCACTTTGCCACTTTGTACGTACGCACACACGCACAGTACACCACATGAACACACACACTGTGATTTATGCATCCTGGCCAATAAATATGTTGTTCTCTCTATCTCTTCATCTTCTCCTTTCTCTCCCTCTTGTCCTCTCTTCCCATCTCCTCTGTTTTTGATTTGACAGATTCAGAGCTTGTTGTGTGTGGCAGGGGATTTCACAAAGAACAGGACAGAACAGAAAATACAAGGGAAGGAAATAATAGGCATTTCTTACTACAAACCAGGACTCTGTTTCCTCTCACAACTAGAGGAAAACAACAACAAAAACATCTGATGATGCTTGTCTGCTCGTCAAAGGGAAAACAAGGGCTTGTGTTCAGTTTTATGCATCAATGGCATGATAATGCAGTTCATATTGTCAATAAACTGTGGCATTTTCCTCTGATTTTGACCGGGCGTTTTAATGAGTGTCTGCTTGCCTGCCTGTGCCCGTCTCTGTGTTCGAGTGCTTGCGTGTGCATGTGTGTGTGTGTGTGTGTGTGTGTGTGTGTGTGTGTGTGTGTGTGTGTGTGTGTGTGTGTGTGTGTGTGTGTGTGTGTGTGTGTGTGTGTGTGTGTGTGTGTGTGTGTGTGTGTGTGTGTGTGTGTGTGTGTGTGTGTGTGTGTGTGTGTGCGTGTGTGCGTGCGTGTGTGTGTGTGTGTGTGTGTGTGTGTGTGTGTGTGTGTGTGTGTGTGTGTGTGTGTGTGTGTGTGTGTGTGTGTGTGTGTGTGTGTGTGTGTGTGTGTGTGTGTGTGTGTGTGTGTAGGTGCGGGTGGATATGTGTGCGCTTGCGTGTGTGTAGGTGCGGGTGGATATGTGTGCGCTTGCGTGTGTGTAGGTGCGGGTGGATATGTGTGCGCTTGCGTGTGTGTAGGTGCGGGTGGATATGTGTGCGCTTGCGTGTGTGTAGGTGCGGGTGGATATGTGTATCTTTCTTAGTGGGAGTGGAGTGAATGGCTCAGTCATCAGATGAGGTCACTCTCAGATGAGGTCACTCTCTTTTCAATGGTATTTCTATGGGGATATAGATTTCTAAGGCAGTTGCTTGCCATTCCTATCGCTTCCACTGGATGTCAACAGTCTTTAGAAAATGGTTGATTTTTTTCCTTTGAGAAATGAAGAAGTAGGGCAGTTCAGAACGAGGGTTGAGTGAAGTGTACTGTTTGTTTGAGGCGCATGACCTGAAAGCACAATCCACTTTGTTTTTATCCGCTATTGAACGCAGTTTATCCCATCTTCAATTGTATCGATTATTTACGTAAAAATATACCTAAGTTGTATTAGGAAAGTTGTTTGAAATGTCTGGATCAATTTTACAGGTAACTTATTAGATAATGTTTTGTCATGTTGCACGAGTTGGAACCGGTGTATATTCAGAATCAAACGCGCCAAATAAATTGACATTTTGGGGATATAACGACAGAATTAATTGAATAAAAGGACCATTTGTGATGTTTAATGGACATATTGGAGTGCCAACAGAAGAAGATCTTCAAAGGTAAGGCATGAATTATATGTTATTTCTGACTTTTGTGTGGTGCCTGGTGGGTTGAATGTGGTGCTGTTTGATGGGGTGCTGTCCTCAGATAATAACATGGTTTGCTTTCGCTGTAAAGCCTTTTTGAAATCGGACACTGTGGCTGGATTAACAAGAAGTTCATCTTCAAACCGGTGTATAACACATTTATGAATTATTATTATGAGTATTTCTGGTTTTGAATTTGGCGCGCTTGAACACTTTGAAATTTGAAGTTTGAGAAACATGGATAAATGTCTAATTCTGATGTGAGACTGTGAGAGCTAGTTGCTTCATGAGATCTGTCTGTGTTGGGATGGACACGAAGGGAAGTGGTCCATCCCTCTATCCCACCATTCCTCCATCCCTCCGTTCTTGCCCTTGTGTGCTTCCTGTCTCGGCTACCTAGTCAATTATTGTTGTGGTGATTGATTGGCTAGATGATTAATTGATGTATGAAAGAGTGCAGGGGATAAAAGAGGATTTGTCATCTTCAAAAGTGCTGGCAGGAAGTCAGTATTCCCTCTTACAGCCTCATTCCCTTCACAACCAAAGCAAACAAACTGAAGGACAAATAGCTTTGCTGCTATTTCCCTTATTTTACATCCTAATTTACAGCTCAAGCCTTCTCCTGCAGCTGGGCTTTCTATTTTAGTGAAGGGCTTATTCCTTTACACAGCCTGCTTCCTGTTTTATTTGGTCTTGTGTTAATCACTTGACAAAAGCAAATCCCCAAATTTCTGAATTACATATGAAGGCAGGATTTTCAGGCTTTTAGTCTAGTGTTGGACGCTGATTGCAGGCAGGTAGGATCTTGGATTGTTCTCTGCTTTATCCGTTATGAGAGCAGAGTGAAAAAGATTAACCAGGACGGAGTGGAAGATATATGAGATGAGGCTATAGAGTTTTAGCTCTTTTGGGTCCTTTCTTCTACAACTCAAGGAAAAAGAGGATGAAAGCAAAAGGGATTGACGAGACAAGAAAGAGAGTGCTCACTTTTACCCCAGTGTATAGCCTGTCTCTGTGTTGATAGTCAGATGTAAAATAAATATGCGACTGTGTGGCACTGGGCACTCATCTGGTGTTTTGTTAATAATAGTCTTTGTTACTAGAGGGGGAATAATGTTACTGAAGGGGGAGAGGAACCACACTCCTCAGAACTAATTAAAAGCAGTACAGATTAAAAAGAGGTGGGAGAGAAGAACAGTCACCTTCCCTTTCTATCATCTGTGTGCTTTGAACATCCTTCGTTCTGTCACGGGAGTCTCTCTCTCTCTCTCTCTGCCTCTCTGCCTCTCTGTCTCTCTCTCTCTCTCTCTCTCTCTCTCTCTCTCTCTCTCTCTCTCTCTCTCTCTCTCTCTCTCTCTCTCTCTCTCTCTCTCTCTCTCTCTCTCTCTCTCTCTCTCTCTCTCTCTCTCTCTCTCTCTCTCTCTCTCTCTCTCTCTCTCTGTCTCTCTCTGCCTCTCTGCTCTCTCTCTCTCTCTCTCTCTCTCTCTCTCTCTCTCTCTCTCTCTCTCTCTCTCTCTCTCTCGCTCTCTCTCTCTCTCTCTCTGCCTCTCTGTCTCTCTGTCTCTCTCTCTCTCTCTCTCTCTCTCTCTCTCTCTCTCTCTCTCTCTCTCTCTCTCTCTCTCTCTCTCGCTCTCTCTCGCTCTCGCTCTCGCTCTCGCTCTCGCTCTCGCTCTCGCTCTCGCTCTCGCTCTCTCTCTCTAAGGGCTTGATTTGAATATCAGAACACCATCATATCCTGCCCAGAAACACATGAACACACACAGGGAAGAGCGCACACACTCACCATCTGGGGATATGTGAGCCTGTCTACAGCAGTCCTTAATCTTCTATCATCAGACATGCACAACTAGCTCTCACAGTCTCATATCAGAATTAGACGTTCATCATTGTTTCTCAAACATCAAATTTCAAATTGTTCAAGGTTCATTTTAGACATTAACTCTGTATTTTTAAGGTTAGTGTTAGGGTTAAAAAAAATAGGGTTAGGGTTAAAAATAGCATAAACATCTTTCTACTGCTGGATTCAAACTTCCAGCCTTTAGCACCAGAGGCAGATGTCTATCTCCATCCACAATGCCCTAGCAAAACTGAAGCCTACTTGAAGGTAACACTGTTGCCCCTAGTGGCCATTTTCCACATCATCTCCCAACGTCCTCAGATATGGATAGACGTTGAATACTGACTTGTCTGACGGGTGACCTGGCTGAACATGCATGGACCTTCATTAATAACCACCATCCTCCCAAAACACATCGATATTTAACACACTCATCCAAGAAGGGCACAACATCCCCATCTTCAGCAGCACAAGATGTTTTGGGACTGTGTGTGTGTGTGTGTGTGTGTGTGTGTGTGTGTGTGTGTGTGTGTGTGTGTGTGTGTGTGTGTGTGTGTGTGTGTGTGTGTGTGTGTGTGTGTGTGTGTGTGTGTGTGTGTGTGTGTGTGTGTGTGTGTGTGTGTGTGTGTGTGTGTGTGTGTGTCATAACAAAAGCAAAATAGCAGGAGTCATGTCCTTAATTAAAATATACGTCCGCTCCTCATGAGACAATCTTTTAATTAACACGAGAGTCAAAAGTAAAACCTCATTCTCCCTCATCTCACCACGCTCCAGGTTTTATACTCTACCACATCTCCAGACATTCCCTACCCCAGCCAATGTACTCAAAAACTCAACCACCCCCTACCTGGGATAATATATTCTAAGACTAAAGTAGGTGCTCATTGCTGTTCAAATACCAGCCAAGCACTGAGCCAGATATACAGAAAGCACCAACTGTCCAGAAAAGCATATGGGGGAAAATAACCACCACTTTATTAAACACAAAACGAGTTAGCTGTTTGACTTTCACATCAAGTCGTACTCTTAACTAACAAATGGAAATGCATAGAAATCCCACATCTCATTTGTAGATGAAACTGTGAATTGAAAATGATTGACCTTGGAGTTGGAGTGGAGACACTGCATGGGGCAGTCAAGTTATGCCGTCTTTTAAGAATAATTAGACAATAGAAATCGTTAGACCATCAAGATAGGATATTTTATTGTTACAGTAGTTACAGTACCTGGTCATGCTGTCGAAGTGTTTCACAATTCATTCACAAATCAGGGTGAAAAAAGAGAACACAAAAACAAAACAACAAGTAAAATCAATGAAATAGACAAATGTTGAATTAAAATATATATTGCCTTTACAATGTATGCAATTACATATCTTGTTTCTTTCCTGAAAGGGCATTTGTGGTGTGAAAAAATGAAGTTTCAAAGTGTTTTCTACATCGGTTTGATCAATGGAGTTCAGAGACACAGCTTTCTCAAAGTCTGCCCTGAAAAAGAAGAATGTGCTGGAGGCTTGGCGCTCCTGTTACTGACTCAAACTATTCCCACGGAACTACCCTGCTTAAATCCCTTACCTTTCACTACAGGCACCTATGTTTCAAATATACTTTGAATGAACTAAATAGAGATCTTGATAAACCTTAAGTAGGCACTTAGGTTTGTCAAGAAAAAAACACCATTACTCATAGGAGAGGAAACAGGTGTAACACCTAAAAGCAAGCACTGACAACTGACATACATTTAATAAAACATGGTTTGTCCCATTTCAAGCCACATGACGTCTCCTTCTCCCATCAACACCTACAGTTTAAGTGTAACAAGTGTCACATGGAAAGAAAGATAATAACGGATCCAGGCCAGCAAGTGACAGGGTGATGTAAGGAGAGGGAGGGAGAGCTGTTTGAAGACAGATATGCACTTTTCTAGGAACTCAGATATGCATTGGGGACACACAGGCTCGCTCGCACATACACACACGCGGAGCAAAGGCACACACACGTGCACACAAATCTCTGAGGTCAAATACAGCAGTATTCATCAATATTCAAGGAATAGTCCAATTGATGGATGATTCTGCACAATTCAATGGATACTGTAACATCTTCAGAATGAAGCTGGTTTTTCTTGTATCTTCCATTTTCCAGTGTGCATATATATTGTTATGTATCTCCATCCCATCATGTCATCTCTCTCCTCACACATTTTCTCCCCATTTCCTCATTGTTTCTTGATGATGATGATGCCTCTCTTGTTTTAATTGCCTCGTCTGGTCTGTATCTGTCTGTGTTTCTTGCTCTCTCACTCTCTCTCTGAGTGTTTGTGGCTGTGTTTTGCCATGCCTCTCTACCACAGTTTGTTCTGACACTATCTCTCCCTCTCTCTGTCTCCACTACAGTTGTTCTGACACTATCTCTCCCTCTTCCTCTCTCTGTCTCTATCACAGCATGTTCTGACACAATGTATCCCTCTCCCTCTCTTTGTCTCTACCACAGTTTGTTCTGACACTATCTCTCACTTTCTTTGTCTCCACTACAGTTGTTCTGACACTATCTCTCCCTCTCCCTCTCTCTGTCTCTACCACAGCATGTTCTGACACAATGTATCCCTCTCCCTCTCTCTGTCTCTACCACAGCATGTTCTGACACTATCTCTCACTTTCTTTGTCTCCACTACAGTTGTTCTGACACTATCTCTCCCTCTCCCTCTCTCTGTCTCTACCACAGCATGTTCTGACACAATGTATCCCTCTCCCTCTCTCTGTCTCTACCACAGCATGTTCTGACACTATCTCTCACTTTCTTTGTCTCCACTACAGTTGTTCTGACACTATCTCTCCCTCTCTCTGTCTCTACCACAGCATGTTCTAACACAATGTATCCCTCTCCCTCTCTCTGTCTCTACCACAGCATGTTCTGACACTATCTCTCACTTTCTTTGTCTCCACTACAGTTGTTCTGACACTATCTCTCCCTCTCCCTCTCTCTGTCTCTACCACAGCATGTTCTGACACTATCTCTCACTTTCTTTGTCTCCACTACAGTTGTTCTGACACTATCTCTCTCTCTCCCTCTCTTTGTCTCTACCACAGTTTGTTCTGACACTATCTCTCACTTTCTTTGTCTCCACTACAGTTGTTCTGACACTATCTCTCCCTCTCCCTCTCTCTGTCTCTACCACAGCATGTTCTGACACTATCTCTCCCTCTCCCTCTCTTTGTCTCTACCACAGTTTGTTCTGACACTATCTCTCCCTCTTCCTCTCTCTGTCTCTACCACAGTTTGTTCGGACACTATCTCTCACTTTCTTTGTCTCCAACACAGTTTCTTCTGACATTATCTCTCCCTCTCTCTGTCTCTACCAGAGTTTGTACTGACACTATCTCTCCCTCTCCCTGTCTCTACCATAGCTTGTTCTGATACTATCTCTCCCTCTTCCTGTCTCTACCACAGCTTGTTCTGATACCATCTCTCCCCCTCTCCCTCTCCCTCTCCCTCTCCCTCTCCCTCTCCCTCTCCCTCTCCCTCTCCCTCTCCCTCTCCCTCTCCCTCTCCCTCTCCCTCTCCCTCTCCCTCTCCCTCTCTCCCTGTCTCTACCACAGTTTGTACTGACACTATATCTCCCTCTCTCTACCATAGTTTGTTCTGATACTATCTCTCCCTCTCCCTCTCCCTCTCCCTCTCCCTCTCCCTCTCCCTCTCCCTCTCCCTCTCCCTCTCCCTCTCCCTCTCCCCCTCCCTCTCCCTCTCCCTCTACCTCTACCTCTCCCTCTCTACCACAGTTTGTACTGACACTTTCTCTCCCTCTCCTCTCCCTCTCCCTCTCCCTCTCCCTCTCCCTCTCCCTCCCTCTCCCTCTCCCTCTCCCTCTCTCTGTCTCTACCACAGTTTCTACTGACACTATCTCTCCCTCTCCCTCTCCCTCTCCCTCTCCCTCTCCCTCTCCCTCTCCCTCTCCCTCTCCCTCCCTCTCCCTCTCCCTCTCCCTCTCCCTCTCTACCACAGTTTGTACTGACACTATCTCTCTCTCCCTCTCCCCTCCCTCTCCCTCTCCCTCTCCCTCTCCCTCTCCCTCTCCCTCTCCCTCTCCCTCTCCCTCTCCCTCTCCCTCTCCCTCTCCCTCTCTCTGTCTCTACCACAGTTTGTACTGACACTATCTCTCCCTCTCCCTCTCCCTCTCCCTCTCCCTCTCCCTCTCCCTCTCCCTCTCCCTCTCCCTCTCCCTCTCCCTCTCCCTCTCCCTCTCCCTCTACCTCTCCCTCTCTGTCTCTATCACAGTTTGTACTGACACTATCTCTCCCTCTCCCTGTCTCTACCATAGCTTGTTCTGATAGTATCTCTCCCTCTTCCTGTCTCTACCACAGCTTGTTCTGATACTATCTCTCCCTCTCTCTCTGTCTCTACCACAGTTCATTCTGACACTATCTCTCCCTCTCTCTCTCCCTCTCCCTCTCCCTGTCTCTACCATAGCTTGTTCTGATACTATCTCTCCCTCTTCCTGTCTCTACCACAGCTTGTTCTAATACTATCTCTCCCTCTCTCCCTCTCCCTCTCCCTCTCCCTCTCCCTCTCCCTCTCCCTCTCCCTCTCCCTCTCCCTCTCCCTCTCCCTCTCCCTCTCCCTCTCCCTCTCTCCCTGTCTCTACCACAGTTTGTACTGACACTATATCTCCCCTCTCTACCATAGTTTGTTCTGATACTATCTCTCCCCCTCTCCCTCTCCCTCTCCCTCTCCCCTCTCCCTCTCCCTCTCCCTCTCCCTCTCCCTCTCCCTCTCCTCTCCCCTCCCTCTCCCTCTCTGTCTCTATCACAGTTTGTACTGACACTATCTCTCCCTCTCCCTCTCCCTCTCCCTCTCCCTC
>NC_060182.1:17286883-17309383 GCF_021184085.1 Oncorhynchus gorbuscha
CTGCTGTCCATAAAATTAACATGAAAACAGACAGATTCAAGTATTTGAACGAAAACAACGAAACAGAATTATCCAATGAATTTGTATTTTAGAGTATACAGTGCATTTGGAAAGTATTAAGGCCCCTGGACTTTTTCAATTTTTTTGTTATGTTACAGCCTTATTCCATACATTGATTGAATAAAAATAATACCCCATAACAACAAAGCGAAAACTGATTTTTCAACATTTTTGCACATATATTTAAAATAAGAAACAGAAATAATGTATTTACATAAGCATTGAGACAAACATCTCTGGAGAGTCCTGAAAATAGTTGTGCAGGGACACTCCCCATCTAAGAATACTTCTGTAATCTCTGCAAAAGGTGCTTTATCAAAGTACTGAGTAAAGGGTCAGAATACTTATGTAAATGTGATATTGCATTTTTTATTTTTTTTGCAAAAATGTCTCAAATCTAGTGTTAGCTTTGTCATTAGGGGGTATTGTGCGTACATTGATGAGGGAAAAAACTATTTTAGAATAAGGTTGTAATGTACAAAAATGTGGAAAAAGTCAAGGGGTTTGAATACTTTGCGAATGCACTGTATGTACATATCTATTGTAGTCTTTATGTAGTGTTTGAACTGTTCTGTTCTGCTGCACGGGTTACTGTTTATTATCACTGCGACCTTACAGCGAGAGATATGTGGTATTCCTGCTACACTATCTCTGAAATATTGCATCACTCTTCATGTTATCGGCGGAATCAAAGGTAGTGTTGTCAGAATGCCTTGGCTTCTCTCTCCATGGCTAGACAGGCCTTTACCGTGCAGGAGAGGAGCTTTCGCTATAGGGGGAGCACAATTCCTCGGCTTTGTCCACTGAAATGAATCATGACAGATACAGAGAGATAGTGTGTGTGCTTATGTGTGTGTGTGCGTGCGTGCGTGGAGAAAATAGCGAATTCGCCGCCTGTTAAGCCTACGAATTTGCATAAGAGTAAGGCTTGGGACCGGGGTGTGAGTGGAATGTGAATGACACACACACGCACGTACACACACGCACACACACACACACACACACACACACACACACACACACACACACACACACACACACACACACACACACACACACACACACACACACACACACACACACACACACACACACACACACACACACACACACACACACACACACACACACACACACACACACACACACACACACACACACACACACACACAGTAGGAGAGTCTGGGGTATAGGAATATATCTCTCAAATGTGTTCTGTCATCTTCCGCTGCACTCCCTGAATACATAGAGACTGAGAACACAACTCTTTAAGGAGAGGGTTTGGGCTCTGTGTGTGGAATTAAGGAAAACACAGTCTTTCCTGAAACTGAGATCAGACAAGGCAAGTATCTCCTCTCTCTTCTCCTCAACACTCCTCCTTTCTCCTCTCCTCTAATTCACCGTTCCACTTAGCCTGGTCGCCAGATAAGTATGAAAAAAAGCACAACAGAGGAATTGGCTAAAGCACAAAAAGAACTGAGACCAGGCTACTTGCCACCATCGTTGGAAGAGAGACACAACTGTCTTATCAATGACCTCACTATGCCTGTTCTTGCCGCGGGTGATCCCCACTCTCTCCCTTGGTAGGGTTTGACGTTGTCAGGGTAACGGAGCAGAGATGTGTTGGCATGACGATGGCCGGCCATATGACTGAACAAGACATGATGAAAGTTTAATCTGTCGTCTGTTAGTTAGCTCACAGGATAGCCCTGCCTGCCAAGCTACCGGTCTGGAAACTAAACTAGTTACAGGATGCAGTTCACCATCTTGTGGAGAGACACACTGGGGTAACAGTTTGGACCAGACACTGATGATCTCAGCACATGATGTTCCATCTGATTCATTATTTACTGGACAGTTAAAGATAGATTGGTTGAACTCTTTACAGGACAGGATGTCCAAACTGTCACCTCTTGAAACAGGTCCTGTGTGTGTGTGTGTGTGTGTGTGTGTGTGTGTGTGTGTGTGTGTGTGTGTGTGTGTGTGTGTGTGTGTGTGTGTGTGTGTGTGTGTGTGTGTGTGTGTGTGTGTGTGTGTGTGTGTGTGTGTGTGTGTGTGTGTGTGTGTGTGTGTGTGTGTGTGTGTGTGTGTGTGTGTGTGTGTGCACGTTACAGTAATGCATGTTTGTTCATGTGTGTTCTTGTTCACACGAGTCCAGTGCATGAGTGATGGCAAAAACGACCCTCCCACTCTGTTTGCCAAATTCTTTCTCTTTGCTCTTGTTTTTCTTAATAGGGTATTGGTAGAGCCGAGAGGGTTGTCAGCCAAATGGGACACACCTAGGCTTGGGTGTGTCCCGAGGATAAATACACCTTTCCCCCATATATTGAGGAGACTCTCTCCATGTAGACACACTGTTGTTTTTGGTTGTGGCATTTTGTGGCTTGTTTGTTTTGGCACCTCTCAACACCCCTCATTATCACAATCTATGCACACAACCACTCAGTTACACTACTGATTACTGACAACACACCATTGTTAATTGTATACAGTTTACTTTAATTAATATATAAAATGTTTTGTTATTCCTTTATCTTTGTGTTGTCTCCCTTGTGATTATGGGATAAGAGCCGGTTCGTGACATAAGAAACAAGGTTTTGAAGTGTTAGTCCTATAACCAAAAAAAGTGTTAAACAAATCTAAATATATTTCATATTTGAGATTCTTCAAAGTAGCCACCCTTTGCCTTGATGGCAACATTGCACACTCTTAGCATTCTCTCAACCAGCTTCATGAATGCTTTTCCAACAGGCTTGAAGGAGTTCCCACATATGCTGAGCATTTGTTGGCTGCTTTTCCTTCACTCTGCAGTCCAACCCATCCCAAACCATCTCATTGGTTTGAGGTTGGGTGATTGTGGAGGCCAGGTCATCTGATACAGCACTCCATCACCCTCCTTCTTGGTCAAAAAGCCCTTACACAGCCTGGAGGTGTATTTTGGGTCATTGTCCTGTTGAAAAACAAATGATAGTCCCACTAAGTGCACACCAGATGGAATGGCATATCGCTGCAGAATGATGCGATATCCATGCTGGTTAAATGTGCCTTGAATTTTTAATAAATCACTGACTGTGTCGTCAAGACTGTTAATTGAAATGCATTCTAGCTGACTACCTCATGAAGCTGGTTGAGAGAATTCCAAGAGTGTGCAAAGCTTTCATCAAGGCAAAGGGTGGCTACCTTGAAGAATCTAAATTCTAAAGTATATTTTTGTTTGTTTAACACCTTTTTTGTTACTGCATGATTTTGTGTGTTTTTAAATTATATTTTATTACGTCTTCACTATTATTCTGCAATGTACAAAATAGTAAAAAATAAATAAAAACCCTGGAATGAGTAACACATACTTAACCCCTTTTTTGGGTAGGCATAACAGTACCTTCATACTTCCATGTATTTTTTAAAACCGGTACCAATAACCTCCAGACTAGTCCTGTGGCACTTGTGGGGGTCTTAAAGCAAAACAGAGAACACCATTGTGTTTGTGACTGTCTCTCATTTCCATAGAGTGGTCAATAGTTTGTAGGTCAAACCTTTCGGACACTACAGACGTTTTCGTGAGAAGAACCGTTTTTGGGGGTGTCTCATTGTCTGACAAAGACCTACCTAGCTCTTCCACCTTTCACCGCAGATGTGAAAGTACAACAAATCAAATCAAATCAAATTTATTTTTTAGCCCTTCATACATCAGCTGATATCTCAAAGTGCTGTACAGAATCCCAGCCTAAAACCCCAAACAGCAAGCAATGCAGGTGTAGAAGCACGGTGGCTAGGAAAAACTCCCTAGAAAGGCCAAAACCTAGGAAGAAACCTAGAGAGAAACCAGGCTATGTGGGGTGGCCAGTCCTCTTCTGGCTGTGCCGGGTGGAGATTATAACAGAACATGGCCAAGATGTTAAAATGTTCATAAATGACCAGCATGGTCAAATAATAATAAGGCAGAACAGTTGAAACTGGAGCAGCAGCAGTTGAAACTGGAGCAGCAGCACGGCCAGGTGGACTGGGGACAGCAAGGAGTCATCATGTCAGGTAGTCCTGGGGCATGGTCCTAGGGCTCAGGTCCTCCGAGAGAGAGAGAGAAAGAAAGAGAGAAAGAGAGAATTAGAGAGAGCACATGTGGGGTGGCCAGTCCTCTTCTGGCTGTGCCGGGTGGAGATTATAACAGAACATGGCCAAAATGTTCAAATGTTCATAAATGACCAGCATGGTCGAATAATAATGAGGCAGAACAGTTGAAACTGGAGCAGCAGCACGGCCAGGTGGACTGGGGACTGCAAGGAGTCATCATGTCAGGTAGTCCTGCGGCATGGTCCTAGGGCTCAGGTCCTCCTAGAGAGAGAAAGAAAGAGAGAAAGATTTATTTATTATGTTACTTAGATTGACGCACCAGTGCGTGAACCAACTCTAAGCATATATATTGTGGTGAAGCCTTGATGGGAGAACCAGTACCTTGTCCTATGTTGTTTGTTATCACCAAGGAGATTATCTTCTACAGGCACTCACATTCCTTGAAGTCTTTAAAACTTAGATCTCTGTGCTGTACAACAAAAACCACTAATGCTCCATAGCTGGCATCTTACATCTGAAAACCCACACCCTCAATTAGCACACTGAGTTGACAGATTAAATTTAAACAGACTTTCTCCACTTTCTTTCTCTTCTTTCTTTGGCCTTTGTAGTGCAGTGTATCCTGTTATTCTTCATCCACAGAGATGATGGCCAGTAGCGTTCTAGTCATGCAGAGACAGAGATAGTGGTTTTCTGGTGCTCATTTGGTAAAGCATGGTGTTTGGCATATGTTAATATATGCCAATATTATATGGCATATATTGTTATTATTATATTATTGTTGTTGGTGTTATTATTACATTTAGATAAGTAGTTGAAATGCAGGTCTCCCAATGTCAATGCAGCTGCAGAAGTCAAGCTGAGGCCTTCAGGTCTTACTTTGACCATCCGGCGTTCTCAACTCGTGTTTTTCTCTCCTCTCATCCCGATTCGTTCCTTCAGGAGACACGGATCCTGTTGATGAACAACTAGGTCCGGACATCCTCTGTGATCAGACACATCTATTTACTGTAACAACACAATGTCAGGAATGAATTTTCTTGGTTCAATTCATTTGATTATTCTTGAATCTAACCAAATGTCCCATAGGGTGGCGCACAATTGGCCCAGGGTCGTCCGGGTTAAGGTACGGCAGGGGTAGACCGTCGTTGTAAAATAAGAATGTGTTCTTAACTGACATGTCTCGTTAAAACATTTTTTTTAATGAACTCCCAATAGCCTAGGCTATATAACTTCTATCTTGGTAATTGCAGCCATTGAGGAAGATTACACAGGAAAGGAAAATGAGAGTTCAATAAAATACTCTTGTGTAATATCATGGTCTTACCCCAATTGATACATATTTTCTGTTCTATTTGAATGGACGTTTCATTTTTACAGAATGTATTAATTTATCTAAGGCTTCATCTTGTAGCCTGCATAAACCATCTCATAGCCTAGAGTGGGTGCGTGCGCAATGTCAGCGCACTCGCGGGTGTTTAATGGTGACCTTTTGTTTCTCGGCGCAGTCATGTACGAAAAAGGTGAGGAGTTAACAGCAACGGCGTTGGTTGGCAGCGGACTACCGAAAACAAACGATCGGGTGAGACGGTGTGCTGTGACTATCTGTCCGTGTAGTCTTCACCGGTCCTCACACACAGCTACACACACACAAACGCGCGCAGTAGCCTACTGCCAAATCGTGCGGTCTCTCACGCGCATACTCTCTGCTTGCCAGACAGATACAGAAGCAATGGGAGACAATTACTGAGGCAACCACGGAGAGATACACACTGAGACCGACTATGGCTGTGGACGGTAAGAGCGCTGTTTCATTCATGAAACTACTCATTTAAATCATTGGTCTACCTTTTCTTAAACAGAGATAAGGATATTTGTAATTGGCTGTGTATATTTGTATTAAGCGTTAGGTTAAATCAATAGGGGCTTCTTTTTTTTCACAGATCGGTTGTGGGGGGTATATTTTCAACATCAATAACAGCATGTTTGCTCAGCTTATTAGGGTGGATGTATTACGATGTCAATAAACTGGGGGACTTGTGAGATATCCTCAGTTCTTTGTCAATTTTGCGTAAAGGTCAACAGCCATATATGAGAAATAACGTAGTACATTGTCTTTTACAGTTCCCCCCAGAGCAATGTTCTGATTTCTCATGTTGACATTTCTAGGAAGTTTGAACTGGTATGTCAGTACTTGGTCACTGTATGTCCGCCTGGTGAGGTTTGTGTACTGACACAAGCCTCAATCCATTAAGTTCTCTTTCATAAGGAGCTTGACTGTCCTATTGGGTTTTCACGGGTGAACGCTGTCACGGTGTTCCGGAATAGCATATCCAGATTCGTATTTAGGAGATTTCTCTATTTAGCACATTGTTAATGGTTTGAATAAGTGATTCGTTAGCCCACGGCCCACTCACGATACTCCATGTCCGTCCATCCGTCTTCGTGAGAAGCGCATGACCCTTGTCCATAGGGCGGGTTTCATTGTGGTTCTGACAGGAAAGCAGAGGGGATTTCGCAGCGGTTGAACTGTTCACAGTGGTCCTCCGACGGGATGGATGCGTACTGGATAAATTCATTTGTTCCATTCCTAAAGTTTTGGTTAATAATTTGGCAGCATATTTTCTGCTTCTTTTTACAGCCAATGTTAGCATATAGCCTATCCTAATACACCATTACTTGATTATAACTTGAGGTTTCTTTGGGATTCATTGAAATAGGTAGCATATCGAGCACTCTTCATTTGGATTGATTTAATTCTATCCGACATTAGACATTGAGATGATGATTCTTCTCTCTTCACTATACTGTCTGCAGGACAGTATCATACTAGCCACTAGCTAAATGAGTAATTAGAGGAATAATCAGGTAGTCAGTGATGTTCTTCCCTTCAGTCCAGTGCAGTGTCAGGTCAGTCTCTCCCTTTCTCTGCTGGAGCAGGTTAGCACCTCATTAACATGGCTGCAGGTAGAGGTAGGCTGCAGCACAGAGACATATTGTCCTATCTATAATTCATCTGAAGTTTACTTAAGCATCATTCATTTTGCACCGCTGACCCTAGCACAATGGTGTTACTGTGTGTGTGTGGTGTGTGTGTGTGTGTGTGTGTGTGTGTGTGTGTGTGTGTGTGTGTGTGTGTGTGTGTGTGTGTGTGTGTGTGTGTGTGTGTGTGTGTGTGTGTGTGTGTGTGTGTGTGTGTGTGTGTGTGTGTGTGTGTGTTTGTGTGTGTGCAACTGTATCTTTAATGAGTTTGGGTAGTCTTGGTATATGAAGGCTTTGCCAAACCAGGGGTTGGCAACTCTAGTCCTGCAGACTCAGGAACCACACTGTTGGTTGTCTCTGGGAGTCACTTCATTGATCCGTGTCACTGATTTGCTCAGAGAAGGCTCACCTAGTTACCATGTCTGAATTAGAATTAAACACTGTTGTCTCCAAAGACATCTGGCCGTATCGTCACGTCTCATAGGAGAGTTGAAGTTATCAGGTTGGTGAGATGTCCAAAGACATCTGATTGTATCGTCACGTCTCATAGACGCAACAATACAAGTGCGGACAAATCTTGACACAATTTTCTCCATTGAACATTTCTCCCAACTGATTGTCCCTGTGTGAAAAGCAGCACACGGTGTGTATAAAGAAGGCCCTTATCATAGAGAGAGCAGCACTGCTGGGCTCAGAACCCCTTTCTCCCCTATTTCACACCACAAACAGGCATGGGTAAGCCCAGCAGGCAAGAGGGTGTGTGTGTGTTTTCACGCACGCACACACACGCACGCACGCAAGCACACACACACACGCATGCACGCACACACACACACGCATGCACGCACGCACACGCACACACACACTCACATACACGCAAGCACACACACACACACACACACACACACACACACACACACACACACACACACACACACACACACACACACACACACACACACACACACACACACACACACACACACACACACACACACACACACACACACACACACACACACACACACACACACACACACACACACACACTCCTCCCAACCTCTTCTCTCCTGGAGAGGTTGTGTCCAGAGTTGTGGTCAATTCCATTTCGATTTAGTCAAAAGAGGAGATTAATTTGATAGTAATTACAACTGATGCTGGTTGTACAACTGTAATCTTTTACAGTTCTCTGACCGGAGCTGGTAGTTTTGATCTAGAGTCAGTGGCCATTCAGTAGTTAGCTAATGTAATAACCAACCCATGTATTGTTAGCCTCTGACTGAAAGTGTGTGTTTATCTCATAGGTATTAAAACCTGTAGATAGTTATAGCACTGATGTCATCCACATATTCCTTTGGAAATTCCCGATGACGCATGAAGCTGGAAGTATTTGATTTTGAAGCACGCCGTATTGCTGAATGTAGCTGAATGGCACCAAAAAAACCCGCTAAGGATCATGGGGAAATTGGCCCATGTCGTTGTTTTCATCCTGCCTGAAAGAGTCAACCCAACGCTGCTACATGACTTCGGCGTCAATACTAGAGACCCCATAGACATTGGTCAGCCCCTTTATCTCCGCTTGACAGGCGTGCTCTCATCTGACACACCACAACCCTTTAGGTGCACGTGCAAAGAGTGCTCCTCATGGCCTGTCGGGCCATGATTAGTCTGTACACAGGTTTTCTAGGGCAGACCAGGGCTTTCGTAATTTGCACAGGTTTTCTAGGGCAGACTAGGGCTTTCGTAATTTACACAGGTTTTCTAGGGCAGACCAGGGCTTTCGTAATTTACACAGGTTTTCTAGGGCAGACCAGGGCTTTCATAATTTACACAGGTTTTCTCGGGCAGACCAGGGCTTTCGTAATTTACACAGGTTTTCTAGGGCAGACCAGGGCTTTCGTAATTTACACAGGTTTTCTAGGGCAGACCAGGGCTTTCATAATTTACACAGGTTTTCTCGGGCAGACCAGGGCTTTCTTAATTTACACAGGTTTTCTAGGGCAGACCAGGGCTTTCGTAATTTACACAAGTTTTCTAGGGCAGACCAGGGCTTTCGTAATTTACACAGGTTTTCTAGGGCAGACCAGGGCTTTCGTAATTTACACAGGTTTTCTAGGGCAGACCAGGGCTTTTGGCACCGCTAGGTTTCTACGCAGTAGACAACACTCAGAGCTCATGACTTCACACTCCAGAACGGACACAGGAGGCCTGGTTTATCTATTCAAACAGCCTCCCAGACATAGGGTTCTATCTTCAGCTGGCGTAAGGCGGTGCTAGTGTCAAACGCACATTAATTGCATTTTCATCATGTAAAAACAAAACTGTCTCACTGGCATTTTCCAGCCCTAACACCAGGTACATTTTTTTTGGTGTGTTTTGGTTCATTGTCCTGTTGAAAAACAAAAGATAGTCCCACTAAGCGCAAACAAGATGGGATGGCGTATCGCTGCAGATTGCTGTGGTAGGAAAGATTTCCACCGGTCTGATGTCCATTGCTCGTGTTTCTTGGCTCAATGAAGTCTCTTATTATTATTGGTGTCCTTTAGTAGAGACTGAGTACAGAGTGAGAGAGAGGTCATGACCAGATTTTTCAGCATGTTTTTAAAATTTATTTTTAGATTTAGAGTTATATAAACATGTATTTTTTGGCAGGGACACATACAGGATGCTACCCTCTACAACATAATCTTCACTCCAAATCAAAACTCCAGACCTACAACCTGATTTTGGACTATTATTCCCAAGCTATACAGCAAATGCTCTGGCAAACAAACAGAAACCTGAAAACACCCTCCAACCTGAGACTGAATGAGTAATGTCTAGTCTGAAGCTATCTTTCATTTTCAAAAGGCAAGAAAATACATTACACTAATATATTTACCTTTATATGGACTGTATGCTAAATTAAAGCACACAGCTGCATGGGAGCTCTTACAGCTGCATGTGAACTCACATTTTTCAACATGTTTTTAACAATAAGATAGTTTTGGAGTTAGATAAACTTGGATTTTTCAGGAGGGATATATACAGGATGCTACCCTCCACAGCATAACCTTCACTTCAGATCAAAACTCCAAGCCTACAACCTGATTTTGGACAGACCAGAAACAACTTCAATTAGCACTGAGGCGCGAAGTGAAAGGTGTCGAAGCCTTTGAGCCCAACACATGGCAGGAGTCTCACAGGCTACCCCTCCCAAATCCAGAGGCATCATATACAATACATCTACCTCCATAAATAAAGCACTGCTTCTTTATTCCACCTGGCGAACTGTTCGCTCAGTGAAACATCCTGTCCTGATTTGTCATAGACGCTTGCTAAAAAAACTTTAATGACCAAGCCTTCCTTCATGACCTGGTCTCTGTAAATTGGTATAGAATCAGCTTGAGCCCCTCCGTCGAAGAATCTTGGACCTTCTTTTTTGATATTTTCAGTGATACGCCCCCATAAAGAAAATGAGAATAGAAAACAGGTTCAGTCCCTGCTCCGACCGTGATCTTGCGGAGTTACTCCACCTCAATAATTGCATTTGGCAAAAGGCACTCAGGCTATCTGGAAGGCCAAAGTTAGTTAAAGTTACATTAATTAAGGAGCAGTTTTCTCTCTGTGGGTCTAACCCCAAGAAGTTCTGGAAAATGGTTAAAGACCTGGAGAATAAACCCTCCTCCTCACAGCTGCACATGTCTCTTAAAGTTGATGATGTGGTTATTACTGACATGAAGCACACAGCTGAGCTCTTTAATCACCACTTCATAAGACAGGATTTCTATTTGGCTCAGTCATGCCTCCTTGCCCGTCCAACATTTCCTCATCTCCCACCCCTTCTAATGCAACTAGCCCTGATGATCCTCCCTATTTCCCCCCTGCCACTCTGCAAACTTTCTCCCTGCAGGCAGTCACTGAGTCCGAGGTGCTAAAGGTGCTCCCTAAACCCCCAAAAAACATCTGTGCCAGATGGTTTAGATCCTTTCTTCTTTAAGGTTGCTGCCCCTTCTTTAAGGTTGCTTCCCCTTTCCTTCTCGTTGGACTCATTAAAGGAAAAATATTCTTCCAGTTCTTGGTGAGTAATCCCAGTTCTGATGGCCAGAAGTTATTTTCGGTCATAAGAGGCGGGAGCAGCAACAAACAACGCATAAAAACTAACAAAATAGCACAGTTGGTTGGGAGCATGTAAAATGTCAGCCATCCTCTTCGGCATAATCTTATATCATTTATATCACTATATCACTTATAATCCTAACTGTTATAGGCCTATTTCTATTTTGCCCTGTTTATCAAATGTGTTGTAAAAACTTGTCAATAATCAACTGGCGGGCTTTCTTGATGTCTATAGTATTCTCTCTGGTATGCAATCTGGTTTCCACTCAGGTTATGGATGTGACACTGCAACCTTTAAGGTCTTCAACGATGTCCCCATTGCCCTCGATTCTAAGCAATGTTGTGCTGTTATTTTTATGACTTGGCCAAAGCTTTTGATACGTTAGACCATTCCATTCTTGTGGGCCGGATAAGGAGTATTGGTGTGTCTGAAGGGTCTTTGGCCTGGTTTGCTAACTACCTCTCTCAAAGAGTGCAGTGTATAAAGTCAGAACATCTGCTGTCTCAGCCACTGCCTGTCACCAAGGGTGTACCCCAAGGCTCGATCCTAGGCCCCACGCTTTTCTCAATTTAAATCAACAATATTGCTCAGGCAGTAAGAAGCTCTCTCATCCATTTATATGTAGATGATACAGTCTTATACTCAGCTGGCCCCTCCCCAGAGTTTGTGTTAAATGCTCTACAACAAAGCTTCCTTAGTCTCCAACAAGCTTTCTCTGCCCTTAACCTTGTTCTGAACACCTCCAAAACAAAGGTCATGTGGTTTGGTAAGAAGAATGCCCCTCTCCCCACAGGTGTGATTACTACCTCTGAGGGTTTAGAGCTTGAGGTAATCACCTCAAACAAGTACTTGGGAGTATTGCTAGATGGTACACTGACCTTCTCTCAGTACATACCAAAGCTGCAGGCTAAAGTTAAATGTAGACTTGATTTCCTCTATCGTAATCGCTCCTCTTTCACCCCAGCTGCCAAACTAACCCTGATTCAGATGATCATCCTACCCATGCTAGATTATGGAGACGTAATTTATAGATGAGCAGGTAAGGGTGCTCTCGAGAGGCTAGATGTTCTTTACCATTCGGCCATCAGATTTGCCACAAATGCTCCTTATAGGACACATCACTGAACTCTATACTCTTCTGTAAACTGGTCATCTCTGTATACACGTCCAAGACCCACTGGTTGTTGCTTATTTATAAAACCCTCTTAGATCTCACTCCCCCCTATCTGACATGTCTACTGCAGCCCTCATCCTCCACATACAACACCCGTTCTGCCAGTCACATTCTGTTAAAGGTCCCCAAAGCACACATATCCCTGGGTCGCTCCTCTTTTCAGTTCGCTGCAGCTAGTGACTGGAACGAGCTGCAACAAACACTCAAACTGGACAGTTTTATCTCAATCTCTTCATTCAAAGACTCAATCATGGACACTCTTACTGACAGTTGTGGCTGCTTTGTGTGATGTATTGTTGTCTCTACCTTCTTGCCCTTTGTACTGTTGTCTGTGCCCAATAATGTTTGTACCCTGTTTTGTGCTGCTACCATGTTGTTCTGCTGCCGTGTTGTGTTGCTACCATGTTGTTGTCATGTTGTGTTGCTACCATGCTGTGTTGTCATGTGCTTCTGCCATGCTATGTTGTTGTCTTAGGTCTCTCTTTATGTAGTGGTGTCTCTCTTGTCGTGATGTGTGTTTTGTCCTATATTTTTATTCCATGTATTTTTAGTTCTAGCCCCCATCCCTGCAGGAGGCCTTTTACCTTTTGGTAGGTTGTCAACGCAGCTTATCCAGCCGTGACGCACACTGCCCATATCACATGGAACAAGAATAGTCTAATGTGCCTTTGGTGCCTGTATACTTTAGAAACATTAAAAAACAAATGTTTGTCCTATTTCATTTTATGTTATTAAAAACCAAGCACAGCATCCCCTCCTCTCAATTAAGGCATTTTTTTGTCTGCCCAATGCAATCGCGAAGTAGTCAAGTCTGTCGATAACGGGTTTGGCTCCTGAGACTACTTAATCACCAAAGCTTGATTAAAAAACAAAGTTTGAGAGGAGTAAAATAGTGAGCTGACGGTCCCTTTTTGCCTGTGCATTGTAGGCAGGCCCACATTACTTCATGGATGGTCTTACGTACATGGCTAGTCTGCATTGTTTTAATATTAAATGCCCACCAGAAGAAATGATGGTGCCTGTAAGTGTGACAATATCTATTTAAAACAAGTAGTTTTTTGTCTTGTTTAGAATTTGAATTGAATTATTCATTCTCATTTTAAGACTTATCAATAATAAATGTAATCTTGCATTGACAATGTTTGGCATGTACTTGTTCATCCTAGCCTCTATATCAGTGTGAATGCTATTGAAGACATGCAATTACTTACAACAATGTAGACTGCAGATGGGTTCAAGTTAACCTATTTATCAAAGATGGGATAGGTCTTCATTTGATTATTTTGTTTCTGTAAGCAATTTAACAAACTAAAACGGACTATAACATTGGAATTGGAGTTGACACCAAGGCAACATAACAGACAGTAAATACACAACCTAAAGCGAACCACACATTTCACCATGGAGCACGTTCTGATGGAGCAGGTTCTGATGGAGCAGGTTCTGATGGAGCACGTTCTGATGGAGTTCTGATGGAGCACGTTCTGATGGAGCACATTCTGATGGAGCACGTTCTGATGGAGCACGTTCTGATGGAGCACGTTCTGATGGAGCACGTTCTGATGGAGCACATTCTGATGGAGCACGTTCTGATGGAGCACGTTCTGATGGAGCACGTTCTGATGGAGCACGTTCTGATGGAGCACATTCTGATGGAGCACATTCTGATGGAGCACGTTCTGATGGAGCATGTTCTGATGAAGCACGTTCTGATGGAGCATATTCTGATGGAGCACATTCTGATGGAGCACGTTCTGATGGAGCACATTCTGATGGAGCATGTTCTGATGGAGCACGTTCTGATGGAGCACGTTCTGATGGAGCATGTTCTAATGGAGCACATTCTGATGGAGCATGTTCTGATGGAGCACGTTCTGATGGAGCACGTTCTGATGGAGCACATTCTGATGGAGAACACCCACAACTTGTTTATTCATCAGAACCCACAACCCAGAACCCAACCCAAACCCAAAACCCAGTGTTAGTTTTGTTAAAATAAAGCTACGGTACTGTCTGTGTGAGACACTGTATGTTGTTCGGTATCCACAATGTAGCTAAAGGCGTGACCCTTTCCTCAAGGCTTCTCATGTCTTTAACACACTCTCCACAGGGCAGATCATATCACACAGTCATCTGCCCACTCAACCATGTAACACACACTAATCCTGTCATATACATATACATATATATGTGTGTGTGAGGGAGGGTACAGTTGAAGTCGGAAGTTTACATACACCTTAGCCAAATACATTTAAACTCACATTTTCACAATTCCTGACATTTAATCTGAGTAAAAATTCCCTGTCTTTGGTCAGTTAGGATCATCACTTTATTTTAAGAATGTGAAATTTCTGAATAATAGTAGAGAGAAAATGATTTATTTCAGCTTTTATTTCTTTCATCACATTCCCAGTGGGTCAGAAGTTTACATACACTCAATTAGTATTTGGTAGCATTGCCTTTAAATTGTTTAACTTGGGTCAAACCTTTTGGGTAGCCATCCATAAGCTTTCCACAATAAGTTGTGTGAATTTTGGCCCATTCCTCCTGACAGAGCTGGTGTAACTGAGTCAGGTTTGTAGGCCTGCTTGCTCGCACACGCAACTTTGGAAGTGTGCTTGGAATCATTGTCCATTTGGAAGACCCATTTGCGACCAAGCTTTAACTTCCTGACTGATGTCTTGAGATGTTGCTTCAATATATCCACATAATTTTCAATTCCTCATGATGCCATCTATTTTGTGAAGTGCACCAGTCCCTCCTGCAGCAAAGCACCCCCACAACATGATGCTGCCACCCCCTTGCTTCACGGTTGGGGTGGTGTTCTTCGGCTTGCAAGACTCCCCCTTTTTCCTCCAAGCATAACGATGGTCATTATGGCCAAACAGTTATACTTTTGTTTCATCAGACCAGAGCACATTTCTCCAAAAAGTATGATCTTTGTCCCCATGTGCAGTTGCAAACCGTAGTCTGGCTTTTTTATGGCAGTTTTAGAGCAGTGGTTTCTTCCTTGCTGAGCGGCCTTTCAGGTTATGTCGATATAGTACTCGTTTTACTGTGGATATAGATAATGTTGTACCTGTTTCCTCTAGCATCTTCACAAGGTCCTTTGCTGTTGTTCTGGGATTGATTTGCGCTTTTCACACCAAAGTACGTTAATCTCTAGGAAACAGAACGCGTCTCCTTCCTGAGCGGTATGACAGCTGCGTGGTCCCATGGTGTTTATACTTGCGTACTATTGTTTGTACAGATGAACGTGGTACCTTCAGGCGTTTGGATGAACCAGACTTGTGGAGGTCTACAATTATTTTTCTGAGGTCTTGGCTGATTTCTTTTGATTTTCCCATAATGTCAAGCAAATAGGCACTGAGTTTGAAGGTAGGCCTTGAAATACATGACTCAAGGCGGAGCTAGCATGTTGGAGTGAACGGCTGTGCGTGAGAGGCTCCTGCAACATTTTTTGCGAAATAATCTAATTTAACCTACTTTATGGCACTTTTTACAACAAACGTTTCTTTCTAATACAAGATTGTAACTTTTTATATGAAAATGCCGAGAAATAAGCGACCAAAGGACAATAAATCCACAGCAGAGGCCTACTCCCCACTAAACAACGAGACAGACATGGCGGGAGGCACATGCAACAACGTGACACTTATAGAACTTACCCTGGCTTTGGGGGAGCTACGTGTTGCTATAGCTGAGGATCTTAAGGCCACTATTGCTGAACTGGACACCAAAATCGAGAGCATCATTCGAACGGTCGCTTCGCAGGGCCAGAGTATTGTGGACCTTGAGAAAGCTTCTGAATTCAACGCTGGTAGGATCGACGAGTTAGAGAAGCTATGCACGTCATTGCAGGATACTGTGCAGAGGCTTTCTGTGAAAGTGGTGGACCTGGAGGGCCGTTCCAGACGTAATAACCTTCGCGTTGTTGGTCTGGCAGAGGGGATAGAGGCGGGCTCCCGCCACACCGACTTCTTCGCCAAGCTATTGAAGGATGCAATGGGATCGGATGTTTTGGATTCGGATCCCCAGCTGGACCGCAGACATCGCTCCCTTGTCCCAGTGCCTGGACCGGGCCAACGTCCTCGCCCAGTAATCTGTTGTCACAGTTTCAAGACCAAGGATCTTATCCTGCGTGAAGCTCGAATGAGGGGCAACCTGTCACATAAAGGGCATCCATTCCGTGTCTATGAGGATTATGAGCCCGATGTGGCAAAGCATCGCGCCGACTACAAAGATGTCATGACCAAACTCTACAAACTCCATCTTCGCCCAGCCTTACTCTTCCCTGCAAGACTAAGAATTACCCCGCCTTCCGGTGAGAAGATTTGGCTCTCCTCGGTTTTGGACGCAGAGAAGTTTATCCGGGGATATACACCAATCCCCGTACAGGTTAGAGTGCCTTGTTATTGCGTGTTAGGGTCTGCTCATCGACTCGAATCCATACTATACCATATTGGGTGAAAACGTATTAAACGGGCTCAACAAGGGCTACCGAGCATGTAAGACGCTGAGCCAACCAATGGATGGCGGTCAGAGCTCTCATTTAACGTTAAATTCACTTTCATCCCGGCTGTGCTCAGCAATGCATATTTTTTACTTCCAGGTTTGATCACTGACACCTTCGGACGGATATACTTATACTCCCCCACTTTTGTTTTGTTTCGTTATTTATTTTACAATCCTTACATTATTCTTACTACCATACCATTTATTTATTGCTTGCAGGGGACTGGGGGTGATGGTTGGGAGGAGGCAGACACCTGGTTGGCAGGTTGATGTTTTGTGCCGTTCTGCCTTTGTCTAGCCGTGGACCTCTCTCCCGACTAGAGTCCAACCCTCTGTAGTGCTTATGTCCGTGTAGGTGTGCATACATATAATTACTATTTGTACTTTATTACTATTTTCACTTAGCATTTTAGTATTATGTATGTGTATATTTTAAATCAGTGTAGATTGTTATTCTGGGGTATGAATGTTTGTATGTGTATGTGTGCATAAGGATGTATATACATATTCTTTAAATATATATTTTATATATGATTTTTTTTGTGTGGGTATGCAATATAATCTTGAGGCCATATCTTGCTTATCTCTGGGATTGACCCAGGATGACGCTTAAATGCGCAATATGTTTAAGTTGCAACTTATTCGGTTTAGGTTTATTGGATGCTAACTGAACACTTAACTCGCGGGAGCCTCCTCAGTTCATATGTTAGTAGAAGTTCTAGGATAGTAAGAGGTGAACGTATAGTTGGGATTTTATTTTTGTTTTTCCTCTTGTTCGAGGTCGCGCCGTGCTTTTTAGGCATCGGCCAGACAATGTGTTTATTATTTTTATTTTTCCTTTTTTTCTCTCCTGTTTGTACATGCCTGTTAAATGTGGGTTGATGGGGGGGGGGTAAGTGTTGGGGAAATTAGGGGAACAGGGTGGGAAGTAAAGGTGCTTGCAGGGGGGGAGGGGTGGGTTGGATACTGCTCGGGTGTAGGTTTTCTACATAAAACCACTATTGCGGATAAAGAGGGTCGGTATGTGATCGCAATAGGAGAAATCCACTCTACCTCAGTAACTCTACTAAATATCTATGGGCCAAACATTGACAACCCCTCTTTTTTGAAAAGAGTCCTTGCCCTGATTCCAGATATCTCCCATACTAACCTGGTCATTGGAGGGGACCTTAACTGTGTGCTAGACCAATATTTGGATAGATCCTCTACCCGGCGAACCCCTACCTCCTATTCAAGCAAATTCTTGAATACCTACATAAAAAATTCAAACTTATTTGATATATGGAGGATGGCTAACCCTACGGGTAGGGAATACTCCTTATACTCTCATGTTCACAAGGTTTACACTCGAATTGACTACTTTTTGTTGGATGCTAGACTACTCCCCTATACCTGTAATGTGAGGTATCATGATATTATAATCTCGGACCACAGTCCACTCACCTTCTCCCTGAGATTGGGTGACATTGTACCAAACGAGAGGGTCTGGAGGTTGAATCCTCAGCTCCTCACAGAACCAACATTCTGTCAATATCTTAAAGACCAAATTACATTTTTCTTTGATACCAACGACAACACAGAGACCTCCCCAGCATTATTGTGGGAAACACTGAAGGCTTATCTGAGAGGCTGTATAATCTCCTTTCAGGCTGCCAGGAGTAGGCAAAACAGAGGAAAACTGGAAGAACTAGAGGGACAAATTCACTTACTGGATAGGGAGAATGCTAGCCATCCATCTATGGAGAAACATAAAGAAATTACCTCTTTAAAATTAAAATATAATCAGATTCTCTCAGCTAAAATTGCTAAATCTTTTCTCTATGCCAAGCAAAACATACAAATTTTTGAGTCCTTTAGCTCAGTTGGTGCACAAACCACCCACAAATTGACTGTAAGTCGCTTTGGATAAAAGACAACTTAGAAAAAATGTGAGCGACCGAATGATTCACAGGGTTAAATCTGCATCTGCGGAATTACTCTCTTCCCCCAAAGACATCAATGACAGATTCCGGCAGTTTTATGAGACTCTATATACATCTAAAGCGGATCCTAACCCCTTAATTATGCAAACATTTTTGGAGGACTGTAATCTTCCTGCCCTGAACCAGGAAGATTCTAACTTCCTGAATAAGGAAATATCTCTTGATGAAATTCGAGAAACAATTAAATCTCTAAAGAGTGGCAAGACCCGGGCCCAGATGGATACCCTGATGAATTCTATAAAACATTCAGCAACATGCTCTCTCCCTATCTGCACAAAATGTTGATTCAGGCCAATGAGGATGGAGCTCTCCCTTCTACTTTGGACGAAGCGTTCATTACAGTTATACATAAGAAGGGTAAAGATCCAGAAGAGGTAGGGTCATACAGACCAATATCTCTCCTTAATACAGACCAAAAGAGTTTAGCAAAAACTCTGGCTAACAGGCTTAATTGGCAAATTGGTCCATTCGGATCAGACCGGCTTTATCCCTAACAGAAACTCATTCTTCAATCTCAGGCGCCTCTTCAATATTATGTATTCTCAGAGGTTACCCAACGTGGACCTTGCCGTCATATCTCTTGACGGCGAAAAGGCCTTTGACCAAGTTGAGTGGCCCTATCTATTCAAGGTCCTACAGAAATGTAATATTGGAGATAGGTTCATAAATTGGATCCAGCTTTTATATAGGAACCCCTGTGCCAGAATACTCACTAACCAATCATTGTCGCCCCGATTTAACCTCAACAGGGGGACAAGGCAGGGTTGTGCGCTGTCGCCTATGCTCTTCGCCCTAATTACCGAACCGCTCGCTCAGACGATTAGATCTCATGCAGCAATACACGGCTATAATACTAAAGATACTCTAAATAAGATCTCCCTATACTCAGATGACATCCTCCTCTATGTAACAGAACCCCAGGCTAGTATCCCAGCTATTCTTGATGTGATCAATTTGTTTGGTACCTTCTCGGGATACAGAATAAATTGGAACAAGAGTGAATTAATGCCCATACGGTCGCAAAATACCTCCTGGCTAGAACATCTCCCATTTAAGTTATCTTCAGAAAAATTTACCTACCTAGGAATTGTAGTTACCAAACAATACTCCTTACTATTTAAAGAGAATTTCCCCTCTCTGATATAAAAACTCAAAGCAAACATACTATTTTGGAGAACTCTCCCAATTTCTCTGCTCTGAAGAATTAATGCCATTAAAATGGTCTTCCTCCCACAACTGCTCTACCTATATCAGAACATCCCAGTATTCATACCTAAATCCTTTCATAAACAACTGGACTCAATAATCAATCCTTTCATCTGGGATTATAAAACACACAGGATAGGTAAAAAACACCTCTGTAAATCCAAGATGGAAGGAGGATTGTCTCTCCCAAATGTTATATTTTATTACTGGGCCGCTAACCTCCGCATTGTTACGTTTCTGTTGGATGACGTACCCCCGGCATCCAGCTGGCTTAGTATGGAGCGTGAGGAGTGTCACCCCTTCTCTATTGGCAATGTGATTTTGTCACCTGTCAATCTGGAGATGTCACTTTATTGTAACAAACCTATTATACATAGCACAGTCCGAATCTGGAACCAAATTAAAGTCCACTTTGAGCTTAGACCAATGTCATTCATGCTCCCTGTCGACAGGAATCCCTCCTTTTCCCCTTCTAACCTTGATAACACCTTTGAGTGATGGGGAGAGTTGGGGATAAGTACCATAGGGGATTTATACATAGAAGGGACATTTGCTTCCTTTGAGTTGCTGAGGGAAACTTATAATCTTCCCAGAAGTATTTTTTTCAGATACCTACAAATTAGAGACTACGTTAGAAAACACCTCCCAATATTTGGGAATGCTAAACCTTCCATGTTTGATGGATGCATAAAAATATGCCCCACCTCAGATAAACTGATATCGCGTCTATATGATGCTTTTCAATCTGTTAGCACACCTTCTACTGATGCCATCAAGGCAAAATGGGAGGAAGAACTAGGGACTGACATCTCGGTGGCAGACTGGGAAGAGAGCTTGGAGTATATCCACACATGCTCCATTAAATCCAGACATCGTCTCATACAATTCAAGGTATTACACAGATTACACTATTCCAAAACTAAACTGCATAGGATATTTCCTGACACATCCCCTACATGTGATAAATGTCAGGCTACGCAGGATACACTACTCCACTGCTTTGCCCTATGCTCTAGCTTGCATGGTTATTGGTGTGGAATTTTTAGGATCCTCTCTGAAGTTTTGGAGACTTCAATAGATCCAGACCCGTTTCTGATAATCCTGGGAGTATCTGAGTCCCTAAACGGATTAACCAACCCCCCAAAACAACTAATCTCGTATGGTCTCATCTCGGCAAAAAAGCGAATCTTGTTGTTTTGGAAAAGGAGGGAAGCGCCCTCAACCAAATTATGGCTCAGCGAATTGGCAAACACTGTACACTTAGAAAGAATTAGATATATTCTGAACAATAAATTATCAACATTTGATAAAATCTGGCAGCCTTTCCTCTCCTACTTGGACGAGTCGGCGCTGTGAATTTGTACTTACTAACGCACTCTCAATTGTAATATTTTAAACTACCTTTGGGCAGCATGTGCTGGCCCTGCCACCCGAGCAGTTGGGGGGGGGGGATGGGGGATAGGGGGGACATCTTCCCTCTTTCTTTCTACGTGTCCTTGTTTTGTATGTCGTGTTTTGTATTATTTGTTCTGCACCCAGAACTCTGGGTCTTGTTGTTCCTGTATGCTCTTTTATGTTTAGATAAGAATTGTATACCTGTCATGTATACCTATACACCATTCTTGTGTGTGTTTAATAAAAATATTTGAAACAGAAATACATGACTCAAATGATGTCAATTAGCCTATCAGAAGCTTCTAAAGCCAAGACGTAATTTTCTTGAATTTTCCAAGCTGTTGAAAGGCACAGACAACTTAGTGTATGTAAACCTTTGAACCACTGGAATTGTGATACAGTTAAATAATCTGTCTGTAAACAATTGTTGGAAAAATTACTTGTTTCATGCACAAAGTAGATGTCCTAACCGATTTGCCAAAACTATAGTTTGTTAACAAGACATTTGTGGAGTGATTGGAAAAACGAGTTTCAATGACTCCAACCTAAGTGTATGTAAACTTCCGACTTCAACTGTATTGTGTGTTTGTGTGTGTGTGTGTTTGGCAGAGCCAAAGGGTTCAAAGGGTGAACTTGTGGTAGCTTTGCTAAGACAAACACTTTCTTTGTTGTTTTCTCCCTTTGGATGATGTTGCCAGCAGGAGGCTGGCCATTTGGTGGCTTTAGAGGGTGATACAGGAGACTGCAAGGGTGTGTGTATGTGTGTGTGTGTTTGTGTGTGTGTGTATTGCTGCCTCCTGTCTGTATATGTATGGATGCGTTTAATGTCTTTAGTGTTATTGACCAAATGCCACAGTTTCTGTCACAGATGTCACAGATTCCCTCTCCATCTCTCTGGCATCAGCCCTCTGACACAGACAGCCATTTGTGCGTGTGTTCGTGTGTCTGCATGCTTGTGTATTTTTTGACAGAATCTGTAACATTTATTCCCCCTCCCTCCTTTCCACTCTCTCAGCAGG
>NC_060182.1:17314383-17324383 GCF_021184085.1 Oncorhynchus gorbuscha
TAGGGTGAACAGCTGGGGCAGTTTCTGGTTCCAGACTAAAGAGAGAGAGGGAGAGGGATGAAGAGAGATACTATTTTATATATATATATATTAGAGGTTGATCGATTATGATTTTTCAACGCCGATACCGATACCGATTTTTGGAGGACTAAAGAGAGAGAGAGAGAGAGAGAGAGAGAGAGAGAGAGAGAGAGTTCCAGAGAGAGAGAGAGAGAGGGACAAAAAAGCCGATCTGGGATAGGGTGAACAGCTGGGGCAGTTTCTGGTTCCAGACCGATTAATTAATCGGACAATTTTTATTTATTTATTTGTAGTAATGACAATTACAACAATACTGAATGAACACTTATTTTAACTTAATGTTCTACATCAATAAAATCCATTTAGCCTCAAGTAAATAATGAAACATGTTCAATTTGGTTTAAATAATGTAAAAACAAAGTGTTGAAGAAGAAAGTAAAAGTGCTATATGTGCTATGTAGGAAAGCTAACGTTTAAGTTCCTTGCTCAGAACATGAGAACATATTAAATCTGGTGGTTCCTTTTAACATGAGTCTTCAATATTCTCAGGTAAGAAGTTGTAGGTTGTAGTTATTATAGGAATTATAGGACAATTTCCCTCTATACCATTTGTATTTCATTAACCTTTGACTATTGGATGTTCTTATAGGCACTTTAGTATTGGCAGTGTAACAGTATAGCTTCCGTCCCTCTCCTCGCTCCTCCCTGGGCTCGAACCAGCAACACAACTACAACAGCCACCATCGAAGCCGCGTTACCCATGCAGAGCAAGGGGAACAACTACTAGAAGGCTCAGAGCGAGTGACGTTTGAAACGCTATTAGCGCACGCTAACTAGCTAGCCATTTCACTTCGGTTACACCAGCCTCATCTTGGGAGTTGATAGGCTTGAAGTCATAAACAGCGGAATGCTGGACGCACAGCGAAGAGCTGCTGGCAAAACTCAGTAAAGTGCTGTTTGAATGAATGTTTACTTGCCTGCTTCTGCCTACCACCGCTCAGTCAGATACTTAGATACTTGTATGCTTGTATGCTCAGTCAGATTATATGCAATGCAGGACACGCTAGATAATATCTAGTAATATCATCAACCATGTGTAGTTAACTAGTGATTATGATATAATTTTTTTTATAAGATAAGTTTAATGTTAGCTAGCAACTTACCTTGGCTTACTGCATTCACATAACAGGCAGTCTCCTTGTGGAGTGCAACGAGAGAGAAGCAGGTTGTTATTATGTTGGACGAGTTAACTGTAAGGTTGTAAGATTGGATCCCCCGAGCTGACAAGGTGAAAATCTGTCTTTCTGCCCCTGAACAAGGCAGTTAACCCACCGTTCCTAAGCCATCATTGAAAATAAGAATGTGTTCTTAACTGACTTGCCTAGTAAAATAAAGGTATAAAAAATTTAAAAATAGACAAATCGGCTCCCAAAAATACCGATTTCCGATTGTTATGAAAACTTGAAATCGGCCCTAATTAATCGGCCATTCCGATTAATCGGTCAACCTCTAATATATATATATATATATAGAGGGGCCGCAAAGTCCCGGGGGGGCCGCAAAGTCCCGCGGCCCCCCTACAAAGTCCCGCGGTCCCCCAGCAATACCCTTCTCTATGGGAGGCTTATACAGGGAGTGCCAACATCCTCTCAGAGAAGAGCCCGGTCCCAAACTCCCCGACCACCCCGTTGCCCTCTACCCACGCAGCTGGTCCTTCTGAGCCACCTTCACAGCCACTGCATACAGAGTCTTTTTAGTGACTGTGGAAAAGGTCCCCAGCTCAGGAGTATTGAACAATAATATAATTCCCTCACCTTCCTGGTATTCCCCTGCAGCGGCAGCAATGGTGAAAGGAAGTATGTCAGTGTCATTGGTAGTTTGACTGTCCAGTCTCTGCCTACTCCCCAGCAGCTCTCTGAACGAGCCCGGTAGTGCAGCTCAGACCCGGTCCACCACCTGCTGCAGCAGCCTGGTTGAATTTATGGAGAAAACTCTTCCATGTCACTGCCAGATTTCCACCCTGACTCTTCTTGCAGGTCATCCAAGTTAGTGAACCCCGCTTTCGTAAGAATGGCCCACAAATTGTCAGAGGTCAGCATTCTGGTCTGGATGAGTGGATTGTGAAACAGTGGCTCTTCCATTATCAATGCTCCTGGCTATAAAACGTATCTGTGAACAGATAGTCTTTTTCCATATCCAAATCACACTGTGGTAGAACAGAGTAATGGCTGACATATCCAACAGGAACAAGTGCCTATCATTCCCAAGGTCCCCTGCTCTCCTTAGAACAGCCCAAGCATTGTCTCTCCAGAACACCCCCTGCTGGTACAGAAGTTTCTGTGCTGCTTGTAAATGGAAAGCTGTCACTGGACTCAATGTCCACCAGCCCTTGGGCCCCCTCACGGAAAGGGAGGTGTAACACTGCTGCACGTGTCCAGTGTTAACCAGACAAAAATAAAGCCACCAGTAACCTCCGGGTTTGCTTGACGGAACTCTGTGGGGTATCCAACGCCATCAGCCCCAAGAACACTTCTAAGAACTTCATCCCTACTCTACCCCACTGTAACCCCCCAGGAAGACTAGGAGATCCTGCTCTGACCCACTGTAACCCCCTAGGAAGAATAGGAGATCCTGCATTGACCCACTGTAACCTCCTAGGAAGACTAGGAGATCCTGCTCTGACCCACTGTAGCCCCCCAGGAAGACGAGGAGATCCTGCTCTACCCCACTGTAGCCCCCCAGGAAGACTAGGAGATCCTGCTCTGACCCACTGTAACCCCCTAGGAAGACTAGGAGATCCTGCATTGACCCACTGTAACCCCCTAGGAAGAATAGGAGATCCTGCTCTGACCCATCTCCCCATAATCAGACCCTCACTCTTCTGCTAGTTTACCTTAGCTAATGCCGCCCCCTCGAACAACACTAAAGCCCTGCTAACCTCTTCTACATTTCCCTCCACTCTAACAAACACTGTTACATCATCAGCGTAAGCTGACAATGAAACCGTCTCCCCACCTACTACCCCTGAACTGACAACCCCTGCAGCCTCTCCCTCAGCCTACTACCCCTGCAGCCTCTCCCTCAGCCTACTACCCCTGCAGCCTCTCCCTCAGCCTACTACCCCTGCAGCCTCTCCCTCAGCCTACTACCCCTGCAGCCTCTCCCTCAGCCTACTACCCCTGCAGCCTCTCCCTCAGCCTACTACCCCTGCAGCCTCTACCTCAGTCTACTACCCCTGCAGCCTCTCCCTCAGCCTACTACCCCTGCAGCCTCTCCCTCAGCCTACAACCCCTGCAGCCTATCCCTCAGCCTAAACACAGTGATTATATGGCTAAACAGTAGAGCTGACCTGAGAGTGGACACACCTGCCTAATCCCTCTCCTTACTGGGACTGGCCGGCTCAGCCCACCCCCCACTTTTACCATAACAGAGGCCCAACAATGTAATAACTTGACCCATGATCTAAACTCACTACCCAGGCCAAAAGCTTCCATGAAACAGATAGGCATGACACACTCTATCAAAAGCCTTTTCTTGATCTATTGAAATGAGTCCCAGATCCTGATCATACATCCTAGTGATATTTATCACATCTCTCAAAAGAAACAAGTTGTCCATTATTGTATTTGTAATAAAAGCAGAGCAACGATACTGACCTCCAGTTTTTTGGCAGTAGTGACAGCACTGCCCGCTGGCAGCTGACTGGTAGTTCAGAACTCTCAAAGGACTGCCGAAATACCTCTAAGAGGTCCTTCCCCAATACACCCCAGAAACCTATATTAGGTCATTGTCAGTTCATCCCAGTCACGTGGACTGGGATATGTTTCGTATTGCGTCAGATAACAATATTGACGAATACGCTGATTCGGTGTGCGAGTTCATTAGAATGTGCGTTGAAGATGTCGTTCCCATAGCAACGATTAAAACATTCCCTAACCAGAAACCGTGGATTGATGGCAGCATTCGCGTGAAACTGAAAGCGCGAACCACTGCTTTTAATCAGGGCAAGGTGACTGGTAAACATGACCGAATACAAACAGTGCAGCTATTCCCTCCGCAAGGCTATCAAACAAGCTAAGCGTCAGTACAGAGACAAAGTAGAAACTCAATTCAACGGCTCAGACACAAGAGGCATGTGGCAGGGTCTACAGTCAATCACGGACTACAAGAAGAAATCAGCCCAGTCACGGACCAGGATGTCTTGCTCCCAGGCAGACTAAATAACTTTTTTGCCCGTTTTGAGGACAATACAGTGCCACTGACACGGCCTGCAACGAAAACATGCGGACTCTCCTTCACTGCAGCCGAGGTGAGTAAGACATTTAAACGTGTTAACCCTCGCAAGGCTGCAGGCCCAGACGGCATCCCCAGCCGCGCCCTCAGAGCATGCGCAGACGAGCTGGCCGGTGTGTTTACGGACATATTCAATCAATCCCTATACCAGTCTGCTGTTCCCACATGCTTCAAGAGGGCCACCATGGTTCCTGTTCCCAAGAAAGCTAAGGTAACTGAGCAAAACGACTACCGCCTCGTAGCACTCACTTCCGTAATCATGAAGTGCTTTGAGAGACTAGTCAAGAACCATATCACCTCCACCCTACCTGACACCCTAGACCCACTCCAATTTGCTTACCGCCCAAATAGGTCCACAGACGATGCAATCTCAACCACACTGCACACTGCCCTAACCCATCTGGACAAGAGGAATACCTATGTGAGAATGCTGTTCATCGACTACAGCTCGGCATTCAACACCATAGTACCCTCCAAGCTGGGTCTCGACCCCACCCTGTGCAACTGGGTAATGGACTTCCTGAAGGGCCGCCCCCAGGTGGTGAGGGTAGGCAACAACATCTCCTCCCCGCTGATCCTCAACACTGGGGCCCCACAAGGGTGCGTTCTGAGCCCTCTCCTGTACTCCCTGTTCACCCACGACTGCGTGGCCACGCACGCCTCCAACTCAATCATCAAGTTTGCGGACGACACAACAGTGGTAGGCTTGATTACCAACACCGACGAGACGGCCTACAGGGAGGAGGTGAGGTCCCTCGGAGTGTGGTGTCAGGAAAATAACCTCACACTCAGCGTCAACAAAACTAAGGAGATGATTGTGGACTTCAGGAAACAGCAGAGGGAACACCCCCCCTATCCACATCGATGGAACAGCAGTGGAGAGGGTAGCAAGTTTTAAGTTCCTCAGCATACACATCACAGACAAACTGAATTGGTCCACTCACACAGACAGCATCGTGAAGAAGGCGCAGCAACGCCTCTTCAACCTCAGGAGGCTGAAGAAATTTGGCTTGTCACCAAAAGCACTCACAAACTTCTACAGATGCACAATCGAGAGCATCCTGGCGGCTCTATCACCGCCTGGTACGGCAACTGCTCCGCCCTCAACCGTAAGGCTCTCCAGAGGGTAGTGAGGTCTGCACAACGCATCACCGGGGGCAAACTACCTGCCCTCCAGGACACCTACACCACCCGATGTTACAGGAAGGCCATAAAGATCATCAAGGACATCAACCACCCGAGCCACTGCCTGTTCACCCCGCTATCATCCAGAAGGCGAGGTCAGTACAGGTGCATCAAAGCTGGGACCGAGAGACTGAAAAACAGCTTCTATCTCAAGGCCATCAGACTGTTAAACAGCCACCACTAACATTGAGTGGCTGCTGCCAACACACTGTCATTGACACTGACCCAACTCCAGCCACTTTAATAATGGGAATTGATGGGAAATTATGTAAATATATCACTAGCCACTTTAAACAATGCTACCTAATATAATGTTACTTACCCTACATTATTCATCTCATATGCATACGTATATACTGTACTCTATATCATCGACTGCATCCTTATGTAATACATGTATCACTTGCCACTTTAACTATGCCACTTTGTTTACATACTCATCTCATATGTATATACTGTACTCGATACCATCTACTGTATCTTGCCTATGCTGCTCTGTACCATCACTCATTCATATATCCTTATGAACATATTCTTTATCCCCTTACACTGTGTATAAGACAGTAGTTTTGGAATTGTTAGTTAGATTACTTGTTGGTTATTACTGCATTGTCGGAACTAGAAGCACAAGCATTTCGCTACACTCGCATTAACATCTGCTTACCATGTGTATGTGACAAATAAAATTTGATTTGATTTGATTTGACCCCTGTCACATAGCCTTGGGAGAGCTGCTGCAGAGCCACTGTTAGTTCTCCCTCCAGTCCAGCACTCTGCTCAGACCCGAGCTTAGACAACATCTGTAGAATCTCCTGAGCACACTGTGGATCAGTGTTGCTGTCACCATAGTGGTCTGAGTAGAAGTCCATAGTCATCCTCCTCATCTCCGCTGGATCCAAAGTCAGACCCTGAAGGACACCGCAGATGGAACATCTTCCTCTCCAGGTTGAAGAAGAACATACTCAGAGCATCCATTTCTGTCGGGGTAGTCACCCATGATCTAATAAGCACACAATTGACCTGATCCTGTAGAAAAGTCCCCCTCTGCAACTGCTTAGCCCTCAACTCTCTAACCCTAAATCCTGCTGCCCAATAAGGCTACCCTCAATGCCTCTAATATACTACTCCAACTTCTGAATAGTAGACCTTGTCTTAGCTGTCCCATGGGCAGAGTACTGCTGGCAAAACAACCTTACTTGTGTTTTCGCCACCTCCCACCACTATTTTAGCTTCTCAAACTCAGCTTTCCTCGCTGTCCAACTCTCCTAAAAGACACCAAACCCCTCACAAAATGAGGCATCATGCAATAATTTTGCAATAAAGTGTCAGTAAGACCTCGGACAAGGTACAACTGCCAAGCTACACTCAACTGTTACCACATGGCCTAAAAAACCACTAGGCCAGATCCGGGAGCCCAGAACCATTTTACAGCTTTCCTTACTGACATAGATCCTGATAAACCACTAGGAGCCCAGAACCCTGTTACAGCTCTCCTTACTAACATAGATCCTAAAAAACCACTAGGCCAGATCCGGGAGCCCAGAACCATTTTACAGCTTTCCTTACTGACATAGATCCTGATAAACCACTAGGAGCCCAGAACCCTGTTACAGCTCTCCTTACTAACATAGATCCTAAAAAACCACTAGGCCAGATCCGGGAGCCCAGAACCATTTTACAGCTTTCCTTACTGACATAGATCCTGATAAACCACTAGGAGCCCAGAACCCTGTTACAGCTCTCCTTACTAACATAGATCCTAAAAAACCACTAGGCCAGATCCGGGAGCCCAGAACCCTGTTACAGCTCTCCTTACTGACATAGATCCTGATAAACCACTAGGAGCCCAGAACCCTGTTACAGATCCCCTTACTGACATAGATCCTGATAAACCACTAGGAGCCCAGAACCCTGTTACAGATCCACTTACTGACATAGATCCTGATAAACCACTAGGAGCCCAGAACCATGTTACAGCTCTCCTTACTGACATAGATCCTGATAAACCACTAGGAGCCCAGAACCCTGTTACAGATCCCCTTACTGACATAGATCCTGATAAACCACTAGGAACCCAGAACCCTGTTACAGATCCCCTTACTGACATAGAACCTGATAAACCACTAGGAGCCCAGAACCCTGTTACAGATCCCCTTACTGACATAGATCCTGATAAACCACTAGGAGCCCAGAACCCTGTTACAGATCCCCTTACTGACATAGATCCTGATAAACCACTAGGAGCCCAGAACCATGTTACAGCTCTCCTTACTGACATAGATCCTGATAAACCACTAGGAGCCCAGAACCCTGTTACAGATCCCCTTACTGACATAGATTCTGATAAACCACTAGGAACACAGAACCCTGTTACAGATCCCCTTACTGACATAGATCCTGATAAACCACTAGGAGCCCAGAACCCTGTTACAGATCCCCTTACTGACATAGATCCTGATAAACCACTAGGAGCCCAGAACCCTGTTACAGATCCCCTTACTTACATAGATCCTGATAAACCACTAGGAGCCCAGAACCCTGTTACAGATCCCCTTACTTACATAGATCCTGATAAACCACTAGGAGCCCAGAACCCTGTTACAGATCCCCTTACTGACATAGATCCTGATAAACCACTAGGAGCCCAGAACCCTGTTACAGCTCTCCTTACTGACATAGATCCTGATAAACCACTAGGAGCCCAGAACCCTGTTACAGATCCCCTTACTGACATAGATCCTGATAAACCACTAGGAACCCAGAACCCTGTTACAGATCCCCTTACTGACATAGATCCTGATAAACCACTAGGAGCCCAGAACCCTGTTACAGATCCCCTTACTGACATAGATCCTGATAAACCACTAGGAGCCCAGAACCATGTTACAGCTCTCCTTACTGACATAGATCCTGATAAACCACTAGGAGCCCAGAACCCTGTTACAGCTCTCCTTACTGACATAGATCCTGATAAACCACTAGGAGCCCAGAACCCTGTTACAGATTCCCTTATTGACATAGATCCTGATAAACCGCTAGCCCAGAACTATGGTACAGATCCCGTTACTGACATGGATCCTATCTAGCCTTGCTACACTAATCCTCCCCTCCACTACCTTCACCCATGTATAGGTCCACCCTCCTTGATGTCTGTCCCTCCACACATCTACTAATCCATACTCAAATCAAATTGCATTGGTCACATACACATGTTTAGCAGATGTTATTGCGGGTGTAGCGAAATGCTTGTGCTTCTAGTTCCGACGGTGCACCAATATCTAACAAGTAACATCTTAACATTGTCACAACATATACCCAATACACACAAATCTATGTAAAGGAATGGAATGAAGAATATATAAATATATGGGCTAGCAGCATAGACAAAGATACAGTAGAATAGTATAGAATACAGTATATACATATGAGATGAGTAATGCAAGATATGTAAACATTATTAAAGTGACTAGTGTTCCATTTATTAAAGTGGTCAATGATTTCAAGTCTCTGTATATAGGCAGCAGCCTCTCTGTACTGTTTCAACATATTTGCTTGATGAGAACCTGTACTTATACTAGACCCATGACTGAGGACCCACTCCATGCCACACACTACCTCATTACCACTATCACTGTGGGTCTCCTGTAAGAACACCACATTTAAAGTTTAGGCCTACTAAACTCATACACTACAGTCCTCCTAATTCTGTCTCTTACTAAACTCATACACTACAGTCCTCCTACTTCTGTCTCTTTCTAAACTCATACACTACAGCCCTACTACTTCTGTCTCTTACTAAACTCATACACTACAGCCCTCCTACTTCTGCCTCTTAATAAACTCTTACACTACAGCCCTCCTACTTCTGTCTCTTACTAAACTCATACACTACAGCAATCCTACTTCTGTCTCTTACTAAACTCTTACACTACAGCCCTCCTACTTCTGTCTCTTACTAAACTCATACACTACAGCCCTCCTATTCCTGTCTCTTGCTAAACTCAGACCCATCACGATCAGACCCATCACGATCAGAACCATCACGATCAGAACCATCACGATCAGACCCATCACGATCAGAACCATCACGATCAGAACCATCAGTTTTCTTTTCTACCACTCTATCTTTTTGCTGGACTTTTCCTTTCCTTACACCTGCAGAATGGCCATTCAGATGCCACACCCCTCTGACTGACTTTATCCAAACCCACTGATGTCTTAATATGACTGACTGTCCTGATAAAGTTCTCTACATCAGGAAAAACATCCTGTATGTCAATCTTCTTACCAAATGAATCCTGCAAAAAATGGTCAAACTGCTGTAATATGTACCAGTGAACCTGACTGGGACTGAGATGCTTCATCTTCTTTTATGGGGAAATCTGACAGCTTGTCAATCTCTTCCACCATTCCTCAGTTCTCATTGAGCAGCTGCACGGAAACTGGAGCCCGACGTATCCCCCCCACTGCCAACCAACCCCTCCCCAATATCACCCTGCGT
>NC_060182.1:17329383-17351883 GCF_021184085.1 Oncorhynchus gorbuscha
TTTTATTTTGTCCTGCAGTTCATTCAAGGTAATTGGAGAATCCGGTTTGTTCTGGTTTTCTCTCTCCCTGTCTCTCTCTCTCTGTCTCACTCTTTCTCGCTCATGTTGTAACAGTAATAATCTGCTACTGTATTTTTGGTGTGTTATCTGTGATGGTTTTGTTTGTCTTGTGTAGTTTCTTAATCATTGTACCTTTACTGTATGTGTAAACATGTATACGCAGGGCCCAGCTGTAAAAGAGACCTTGGTCTCAGTCTGTGTTCCTTGTTGAAATAAAGGTAGAATAATAATCCAGTACATTAGCACTTTGTGAGGCTATTCACCAAATCCCAATGATAGAGAAAGGAAAGGGAAAATGATCCCAGGAACCTGCAGAGTTACATGAGCCAGAGTTACCTGCTTGCTTTGGTGTTGCTGTGATCTGTGGCTGTAGCTCACATTACGTTAGATAATGCCCTTGTGCACTCACCAGCTCCCAGTACAGATCCCATACAGATCCCCGTACAGATCCCAGAACAGATCCCAGAACAGATCTCAGAACAGATCCCAGAACAGATCCCAGAACAGATCTCAGAACAGATCCCAGAACAGATCCCATAACAGATCCCAGTACAGATCCCAGAACAGATCCCAGAACAGATCCCAGAAAAGATCTCAGAACAGATCCCAGTACAGATCCCAGAATAGATCCCAGTACAGATCCCAGAACAGATCCCAGAACAGATCCCAGAACAGATCCCAGAACAGATCCCAGTACAGATCCCAGAACAGATCCCAGAACAGATCCCAGAACAGATCCCAGAACAGATCCCAGAACAGATCCCAGTACAGATCCCAGAACAGATCCCAGTACAGATCCCTTATGACCTTGTGAGTCTACAGAGTATGTTATTATCCTTCACTCTATCCTCCCAATGACAAGGCTTGTTATTGTTAAAACCTTGACAAGTTATATAGTATAATCAGTCTCAAGGACAACAGCAGACCTTTCTATTGGGTCAAATCGTCACCTAACCTTAGATCAACAAACAGACTCATTATGGGTAACCTTCAGTCCCAAGGTAAACTGGCTGTTTCTCTTTCCTTGTTAACAACCTCTCCTCCTTCCCTTCCTCTTTTATTCTCCCTCTACTTTCTCCTCCCCCTCCCCCTCTCTGCTGAGGGTCATTGGGGTTGGTAATGCAGATTGCCCGTTAAACAAATGGCTAATGGCTTCAGTTACAACGCTGGGCACACACACACACGCACACACACATACACACACACACACACACCACGTTTGGGATTGGGAGTCACGATTCCCATCCCGAAAAGCAATTACACTGCCCCTCTCAATCCTGTGCTACCATCAGGGGCTGGTTCGTTTTGCATCAGAAAGAGGCGTTATATATGGCTGTGTGTGTGTGTTTGTGTGCATGTGTGTGTTTGTGTGTGTCTGAGTAAATGATGTACACCTTTCCTCCTGTCGCTCTAATCATCAACCCTAGTCACCGACCCAGGCCACCCAAAAGAGAAACCAGAAACAGTCTCTCTCTGCTCCCCCCGCCACCTTCTCTCTTCCCCATATCTCTCGTCAGCCTCACACTTCCTCCCTTTCTCCCTCTCTCCCTCTCTCCTCTCTCCCTCTGTCCTCTCTCTCTCCTCTCTATCCCTCTCTATCCTCTCTCCCACTCCCTCTCTCCCTATCTCCTCTCTCACTCTCCCCCTCTCTCCTCTCTCTCTCCTCTCTATCCTCTCCTTCTCTCCTCTCTCCTCTCTCTCCCTCTCTATCCTCTCTCCCACTCCCTCTCTCCCTCTCTCCCTCTCTCCCTCTCTCCTCTCTCCCTCTCTCCTCTCTCTCTCCTCTCTCTCCCTCTCTATCCTCTCCTTCTCTCCTCTCTCTCCCCTCTCTCCCTCTCTATCCTCTCTCCCACTCCCTCTCTCCCTCTCTCCTCTCTCCTCTCTCTCTCCTCTCACTCTCCTCTCTCTCCCTCTCTCCTCTCTCTCCCTCTCTATCCTCTCCTTTTCTCCTCTCTCTCCATCTCTCCTCTCTCCCACTCCCTCTCTCCCTCTCTCCTCTCTCCCACTCTCCTCTCTCTCCCTCTCTATCCTCTCCTTCTCTCCTCTCTCCCCTCTCTCCCTCTCTATCCTCTCTCTCTCCTCTCTCCCCTCTCTCCCTCTCTATCCTCTCTCTCTCTCTCTCCCCTCTCTCCCACTCCCTCTCTCCCTCTCTCCTCTCTCCCACTCTCCTCTCTCTCTCCTCTCTCTCCCTCTCTATCCTCTCCTTCTCTCCTCTCTCCCCTCTCTCCCTCTCTATCCTCTCTCTCTCCTCTCTCCCCTCTCTCCCCTCTCTCCCTCTCTATCCTCTCTCTCTCTCTCTCCCCTCTCTCCCACTCTCTCTCCTCTCTCCCTCTCTCTCTCTCTCTCCCCATTCTTTCTTACACACCTATACATTTTCTCTCCTCACCAAATGTTCCCTGTACACCTCCCCTCCTCTCCTCCCTCTCTCCTCTGGGTTGGGGCCTAATAATGTCCTGTGAATTTACTGCTCTGACAGGGTTGCCATCTCCTTTGGGTGTCACAGATCCTCAAATGGGTCCGCAATTTACTGTGTCAACAGGCAGCCGAGTGTCTGCTTGTCAGTGGGGGGGGGTTAAACTTCCCACAACCTTTCTCTCTCTCCTTCCCTCTTGCTCTTTCTCTCCCTCTCCAACTTGTCTTTCTTCTCACTCCCTCACTCGCTCTCTCAATTCAATTAAATTCAAAGGGATTTATTGGCATGGGACACATATATTTACATTTTCAAAGCAAGTGAAATAGATAATAAACAAAAGTGAAATAAACAATAACAAATTAACAGTACATATTACACTCCAAAGGAATAGAGACATTTCAAATGTCATATTATGTATATATACAGTATTGTAACGATGTGCAAATACTTAAATTAAAAAAGGGAAAATAAATAAACATAAATATAGGTGGTTTTTACAATGGTGTTTGTTCTTCACTGGTTGTCCTTTTCTTGTGGCAACAGGTCACACATCTTGCTGCTGTGATGGACACGGTGGTATTTCACCCAATAGTTATGGGAGTTTATCAGAACTGGGTTTGCTTTTGAATTCTTTGTGGATCTGTGTAATCTGAGGGAAATATGTGTCTCTAATATGGTCATACATTTGTACATTTGTCAGGAGGTTAGGAAGTGCAGCTCAGTTTCCACCTCATTTTTTGGGCAGTGTGCACATAGCCTGTCTTCTCTTGAGAGCCAGGTCTACCTACAGCAGCCTCTCTCAATAGCAAGGCTATGCTCACTGAATCTGTACATAGTCAAAGCTTTCCTTAGGTTTGGGTCAGTCACAGTGGTCAGGTATTCTGCCACTGTGTATTCTCCGTTTAGGGCCAAATAGCATTCTAGTTTGTTCAGTTTTTGGTAATTTTTTTCCAATGTGTCATATAATTATCTTTTTGTTTTCTCATGATTTGGTTGGATCTAATTGCTCTCCTGGGGCTCTGTGGGGTGTGTTTGTGTCTAATTGTGTTGCTCTCCTGGGGCTCTGTGGGGTGTGTTTGTGTTTGTGAACAGAGCCCCAGGACCAGCTTGCTTAGGTGGCTCTTCTCCAGGTTCATCTCTCTGTAGGTGATGGCTTTGTAATGGAAGGTTTGGGAATCACTTCCTTTTAGGTGGTTGTAGAATTTTTTTTTCTGGATGTTGATAATTAGTGGGTATCGGCCTAATTCTGCTCTGCATGCATTATTTGTTGTTTTACGTTGTTTCTGCAGACAGAATCTGAATTTGGTGTTTGTACCATTTTGTGAATTCTTGGTTGGTGAACCAGACCTCACAACCATAAAGGGCAATGGGTTCTATAATTGATTCAAGTTTTTTTAGCCAGATCCTAATTGGGATGTTGAATTTTATGTTCCTTTTGATGGCATAGATGGCCCTTCTTTCCTTGTCTCTCAGATCATTCACAGCTTTCTGGAAGTTACCTGTGGTGCTGATGTTTAGGCCGAGGTACAGTATATCTTGTTTTTTTTTGTGCTCTAGGGCAACTGTGTCTCAATGGAATTTGACTTCAGATTCTAGTAGGGTGAGGCCGGGTGCTGCAGACTGTTCTAGTACCCTCTCCAATTCGTTGATATATATGTTGAGAGAGCGTGGGGCTGCATTCCTGTCTCACCCCACGGCCCTGTGGAAAGGAATGTGTGTTTTGCCAGTGAAGTAGATAAAGAAAATTGAAATAAACAATGAGAAATGATCTCTGTCGTTTTCTTTGCATCCTTCCTTCTCTCCCTCCTGGGGATAAACAGACCATGAAGCAGAGCATACTGCTGAAGCCGTTTCGCTCCCAAGCAGTCCACCGTTTCTGTTTGTGTTGTTTCTGTCTCTCCTCCTGTTCCCTCTATCCCTGCACTCATCTCCTTTGGTGCCTTCCCCCAACCCTCTCTCGCTCTCTCTAAAGTTGCGTTAGTTGTCCAACACCACTCACATCAATCCCACAATCCCTAGCGTGCGATATAACATGTGGGACCTTTTACAGAATCTTCCACTCCTAGCATTTTTACTTCTTTTTGTCTTCCAAATGCTTGTTCTGCCCAAGAGGCTCTGATAGGTTCCAGGTCATATGAGGGAGCCATATGGCAATAGAAGGAATATGTTTCCCATATCTTACAGAGCACTCATATACTGCACACAGTACATCCAGTTGTCGGAAGTTTACATACACTTAGGTTGCAGTCATTAAAACTCATTTTTCAACCACTCTACAAATTTCTTTTCACAAAGCCCTGACCTCAATCCTTAGAAAATTTGTGGGCAGAACTGAAAAAGTGTGTTCGAGCAAGGAGGCCTACAAACCTGACTCAGTTACACCAGCTCTGACAGGAGGATTGGGCATCAGACAAGCTAAACACAGAGTTATCTTCTCTGATTAGCACTGGCAGTATTTCCAAATCTGATGTCTACAAATGAACTGTATGCTTTATTTGCTTATAGGGTGGCAAATAATTAACTCCATCGTACAGGTCAAAGGTTAAATGCTTAATACTAACTTCAATCAGGTCCCATATTCTCACTCTTGTATCATTTCTTTTCAGTTAGACTAACATGGAAGAGGATTAGTGTTAGCGAAGGATAGGTGTGAAAGTCAATCTGTTTACTGACATAGTGCTCCAAATCCCTTCAGGCCCATCAAAGAGGAACAAGACAATACACTTTTTATTTAAATATTTGTATTATGTTTTTTCACTCTCTCGCTCTCTCTTTTCTCTCTACTTTTCTCTCTTTCTCTCTCTTTCTCTCTCTCTCTCTCTTCTCTATTTCTTTCTTTCTCTCTCCTCTGCTTTCCATACATGCCCTTTTAACCTGCTTTCTGTGAAATCCACTCGGAAAGCTCTGTCTACTCTATACACTTTATCCCAAAGATTAGAAGGGATTTGTCCCTGTGTCAGCGCAGATTGGAGGGAGGCAGAGAAGAATAGGACTGTAGGAGGGAGTAGTAGAGGTGGTAGAGGTGGATAGGACTGAATGAGGGAGTAGTATAGTTGATTAGGACTGATTGATGGAGTGGTAGAGATGGATAGGACTCAATGAGGGAGTAGTATAGTTGATTAGGACTGATTGATGTAGTGGTAGAGATGGATAGGACTGAATGAGGGAGTAGTATAGTTGATTAGGACTGATTGATGGAGTGGTAGAGATGGATAGGACTGAATGAGGGAGTAGTAGAGGTGGTATAGGTGGATAGGACTGAATGAGGGAGTAGTATAGTTGATTAGGACTGATTGATGGAGTGGTAGAGATGGATAGGACTGAATGAGGGAGTAGTATAGTTGATTAGGACTGATTGATGGAGTGGTAGAGATGGATAGGACTGAATGAGGGAGTAGTATAGTTGATTAGGACTGATTGATGGAGTGGTATAGGTGGATAGGACTGAATGAGGGAGTAGTATAGTTGATTAGGACTGATTGATGGAGTGGTAGAGATGGATAGGACTGAATGAGGGAGTAGTATAGTTGATTAGGACTGATGGATGGAGTGGTATAGGTGGATAGGACTGAATGAGGGAGTAGTATAGTTGATTAGGACTGATTGATGGAGTGGTAGAGATGGATAGGACTGAATGAGGGAGTAGTAGAGGTGGTATAGGTGGATAGGACTGAATGAGGGAGTAGTATAGTTGATTAGGACTGATTGATGGAGTGGTAGAGATGGATAGGACTGAATGAGGGAGTAGTATAGTTGATTAGGACTGATTGATGGAGTGGTAGAGATGGATAGGACTGAATGAGGGAGTAGTATAGTTGATTAGGACTGATGGATGGAGTGGTATAGGTGGATAGGACTGAATGAGGGAGTAGTATAGTTGATTAGGACTGATTGATGGAGTGGTATAGGTGGATAGGACTGAATGAGGGAGTAGTATAGTTGATTAGGACTGATTGATGGAGTGGTAGAGATGGATAGGACTGAATGAGGGAGTAGTATAGTTGATTAGGACTGATGGATGGAGTGGTATAGGTGGATAGGACTGAATGAGGGAGTAGTATAGTTGATTAGGACTGATTGATGGAGTGGTATAGGTGGATAGGACTGAATGAGGGAGTAGTATAGTTGATTAGGACTGATTGATGGAGTGGTAGAGATGGATAGGACTGAATGAGGGAGTAGTATAGTTGATTAGGACTGATTGATGGAGTGGTATAGGTGGATAGGACTGAATGAGGGAGTAGTAATTGTGGTAGAGGTGGATAGGACTGAATGAGGGAGTAGTATAGTTGATTAGGACTGATTGATGGAGTGGTAGAGATGGATAGGACTGAATGAGGGAGTAGTAATTGTGGTAGAGGTGGATAGGACTGAATGAGGGAGTAGTATAGTTGAATCGGACTGATGGATGGAGTGGTATAGGTGGATAGGACTGAATGAGGGAGTAGTATAGTTGATTAAGACTGATTGATGGAGTGGTAGAGATGGATAGGACTGAATGAGGGAGTAGTATAGTTGATTAGGACTGATTGATGGAGTGGTAGAGATGGATAGGACTGAATGAGGGAGTAGTAATTGTGGTAGAGGTGGATAGGACTGAATGAGGGAGTAGTATAGTTGAATCGGACTGATGGATGGAGTGGTATAGGTGGATAGGACTGAATGAGGGAGTAGTATAGTTGATTAGGACTGATTGATGGAGTGGTAGAGATGGATAGGACTGAATGAGGGAGTAGTATATTTGATTAGGACTGATTGATGGAGTGGTATAGGTGGATAGGACTGAATGAGGGAGTAGTATAGTTGATTAGGACTGATTGATGGAGTGGTAGAGATGGATAGGACTGAATGAGGGAGTAGTATAGTTGATTAGGACTGATGGATGGAGTGGTATAGGTGGATAGGACTGAATGAGGGAGTAGTATAGTTGATTAGGACTGAATGATGGAGTGGTAGAGATGGATAGGACTGAATGAGGGAGTAGTATAGTTGATTAGGACTGATTGATGGAGTGGTAGAGATGGATACGACTGAATGAGGGAGTAGTATAGTTGATTAGGACTGATGAATGGAGTGGTATAGGTGGATAGGACTGAATGAGGGAGTAGTATAGTTGATTAGGACTGATTGATGGAGTGGTATAGGTGGATAGGACTGAATGAGGGAGTAGTATAGTTGATTAGGACTGATTGATGGAGTGGTAGAGATGGATAGGACTGAATGAGGGAGTAGTATAGTTGATTAGGACTGATTGATGGAGTGGTAGAGATGGATAGGACTGAATGAGGGAGTAGTATAGTTGATTAGGACTGATTGATGGAGTGGTAGAGATGGATAGGACTGAATGAGGGAGTAGTATAGTTGATTAGGACTGATTGATGGAGTGGTAGAGATGGATAGGACTGAATGAGGGAGTAGTATAGTTGATTAGGACTGATGGATGGAGTGGTATAGGTGGATAGGACTGAATGAGGGAGTAGTATAGTTGATTAGGACTGATTGATGGAGTGGTATAGGTGGATAGGACTGAATGAGGGAGTAGTATAGTTGATTAGGACTGATTGATGGAGTGGTAGAGATGGATAGGACTGAATGAGGGAGTAGTATAGTTGATTAGGACTGATGGATGGAGTGGTATAGGTGGATAGGACTGAATGAGGGAGTAGTATAGTTGATTAGGACTGATTGATGGAGTGGTATAGGTGGATAGGACTGAATGAGGGAGTAGTATAGTTGATTAGGACTGATTGATGGAGTGGTAGAGATGGATAGGACTGAATGAGGGAGTAGTATAGTTGATTAGGACTGATTGATGGAGTGGTATAGGTGGATAGGACTGAATGAGGGAGTAGTATAGTTGATTAGGACTGATTGATGGAGTGGTAGAGATGGATAGGACTGAATGAGGGAGTAGTATAGTTGATTAGGACTGATTGATGGAGTGGTAGAGATGGATGGGACTGAATGAGGGAGTAGTAATTGTGGTAGAGGTGGATAGGACTGAATGAGGGAGTAGTATAGTTGAATCTGACTGATGGATGGAGTGGTATAGGTGGATAGGACTGAATGAGGGAGTAGTATAGTTGATTAGGACTGATTGATGGAGTGGTAGAGATGGATAGGACTGAATGAGGGAGTAGTATAGTTGATTAGGACTGATTGATGGAGTGGTAGAGATGGATAGGACTGAATGAGGGAGTAGTAATTGTGGTAGAGGTGGATAGGACTGAATGAGGGAGTAGTATAGTTGAATCGGACTGATGGATGGAGTGGTATAGGTGGATAGGACTGAATGAGGGAGTAGTATAGTTGATTAGGACTGATTGATGGAGTGGTAGAGATGGATAGGACTGAATGAGGGAGTAGTATAGTTGATTAGGACTGATGGATGGAGTGGTATAGGTGGATAGGACTGAATGAGGGAGTAGTATAGTTGATTAGGACTGATTGATGGAGTGGTATAGGTGGATAGGACTGAATAAGGGAGTAGAATAGTTGATTAGGACTGATTGATGGAGTGGTATAGGTGGATAGGACTGAATGAGGGAGTAGTATAGTTGATTAGGACTGATGGATGGAGTGGTATAGGTGGATAGGACTGAATGAGGGAGTAGTATAGTTGATTAGGACTGATTGATGGAGTGGTAGAGATGGATAGGACTGAATGAGGGAGTAGTATAGTTGATTAGGACTGATGGATGGAGTGGTATAGGTGGATAGGACTGAATGAGGGAGTAGTATAGTTGATTAGGACTGATTGATGGAGTGGTAGAGATGGATAGGACTGAATGAGGGAGTAGTAATTGTGGTAGAGGTGGATAGGACTGAATGAGGGAGTAGTATAGTTGAATCGGACAGATGGATGGAGTGGTATAGGTGGATAGGACTGAATGAGGGAGTAGTATAGTTGATTAGGACTGATTGATGGAGTGGTAGAGATGGATAGGACTGAATGAGGGAGTAGTATAGTTGATTAGGACTGATTGATGGAGTGGTAGAAATGGATAGGACTGAATGAGGGAGTAGTAATTGTGGTAGAGGTGGATAGGACTGAATGAGGGAGTAGTATAGTTGATTAGGACTGATTGATGGAGTGGTAGAGATGGATAGGACTGAATGAGGGAGTAGTAATTGTGGTAGAGGTGGATAGGACTGAATGAGGGAGTAGTATAGTTGAATCGGACTGATGGATGGAGTGGTATAGGTGGATAGGACTGAATGAGGGAGTAGTATAGTTGATTAAGACTGATTGATGGAGTGGTAGAGATGGATAGGACTGAATGAGGGAGTAGTATAGTTGATTAGGACTGATTGATGGAGTGGTAGAGATGGATATGACTGAATGAGGGAGTAGTAATTGTGGTAGAGGTGGATAGGACTGAATGAGGGAGTAGTATAGTTGAATCGGACTGATGGATGGAGTGGTATAGGTGGATAGGACTGAATGAGGGAGTAGTATAGTTGATTAGGACTGATTGATGGAGTGGTAGAGATGGATAGGACTGAATGAGGGAGTAGTATATTTGATTAGGACTGATTGATGGAGTGGTATAGGTGGATAGGACTGAATGAGGGAGTAGTATAGTTGATTAGGACTGATTGATGGAGTGGTAGAGATGGATAGGACTGAATGAGGGAGTAGTATAGTTGATTAGGACTGATGGATGGAGTGGTATAGGTGGATAGGACTGAATGAGGGAGTAGTATAGTTGATTAGGACTGATTGATGGAGTGGTAGAGATGGATAGGACTGAATGAGGGAGTAGTATAGTTGATTAGGACTGATTGATGGAGTGGTAGAAATGGATACGACTGAATGAGGGAGTAGTATAGTTGATTAGGACTGATGAATGGAGTGGTATAGGTGGATAGGACTGAATGAGGGAGTAGTATAGTTGATTAGGACTGATTGATGGAGTGGTATAGGTGGATAGGACTGAATGAGGGAGTAGTATAGTTGATTAGGACTGATTGATGGAGTGGTAGAGATGGATAGGACTGAATGAGGGAGTAGTATAGTTGATTAGGACTGATTGATGGAGTGGTAGAGATGGATAGGACTGAATGAGGGAGTAGTATAGTTGATTAGGACTGATTGATGGAGTGGTAGAGATGGATAGGACTGAATGAGGGAGTAGTATAGTTGATTAGGACTGATTGATGGAGTGGTAGAGATGGATAGGACTGAATGAGGGAGTAGTATAGTTGATTAGGACTGATGGATGGAGTGGTATAGGTGGATAGGACTGAATGAGGGAGTAGTATAGTTGATTAGGACTGATTGATGGAGTGGTAGAGATGGATAGGACTGAATGAGGGAGTAGTATAGTTGATTAGGACTGATTGATGGAGTGGTAGAGATGGATAGGACTCAATGAGGGAGTAGTATAGTTGATTAGGACTGATTGATGGAGTGGTAGAGATGGATAGGACTCAATGAGGGAGTAGTATAGTTGATTAGGACTGATTGATGGAGTGGTAGAGATGGATAGGACTGAATGAGGGAGTAGTATAGTTGATTAGGACTGATTGATGGAGTGGTAGAGATGGATAGGACTGAATGAGGGAGTAGTATAGTTGATTAGGACTGATTGATGGAGTGGTAGAGATGGATAGGACTCAATGAGGGAGTAGTATAGTTGATTAGGACTGATTGATGGAGTGGTAGAGATGGATAGGACTGAATGAGGGAGTAGTATAGTTGATTAGGACTGATTGATGGAGTGGTAGAGATGGATAGGACTGAATGAGGGAGTAGTATAGTTGATTAGGACTGATGGATGGAGTGGTATAGGTGGATAGGACTGAATGAGGGAGTAGTATAGTTGATTAGGACTGATTGATGGAGTGGTAGAGATGGATAGGACTCAATGAGGGAGTAGTATAGTTGATTAGGACTGATGGATGGAGTGGTATAGGTGGATAGGACTGAATGAGGGAGTAGTATAGTTGATTAGGACTGATTGATGGAGTGGTAGAGATGGATAGGACTGAATGAGGGAGTAGTAATTGTGGTAGAGGTGGATAGGACTGAATGAGGGAGTAGTATAGTTGAATCGGACTGATGGATGGAGTGGTATAGGTGGATAGGACTGAATGAGGGAGTAGTATAGTTGATTAGGACTGATTGATGGAGTGGTAGAGATGGATAGGACTGAATAAGGGAGTAGTATAGTTGATTAGGACTGATGGATGGAGTGGTATAGGTGGATAGGACTGAATGAGGGAGTAGTATAGTTGATTAGGACTGATTGATGGAGTGGTATAGGTGGATAGGACTGAATGAGGGAGTAGAATAGTTGATTAGGACTGATTGATGGAGTGGTATAGGTGGATAGGACTGAATGAGGGAGTAGTATAGTTGATTAGGACTGATTGATGGAGTGGTATAGGTGGATAGGACTGAATGAGGGAGTAGTATAGTTGATTAGGACTGATTGATGGAGTGGTAGAGATGGATAGGACTGAATGAGGGAGTAGTAATTGTGGTAGAGGTGGATAGGACTGAATGAGGGAGTAGTATAGTTGATTAGGACTGATTGATGGAGTGGTAGAGATGGATAGGACTGAATGAGGGAGTAGTAATTGTGGTAGAGGTGGATAGGACTGAATGAGGGAGTAGTATAGTTGAATCGGACTGATGGATGGAGTGGTATAGGTGGATAGGACTGAATGAGGGAGTAGTATAGTTGATTAGGACTGATTGATGGAGTGGTAGAGATGGATAGGACTGAATGAGGGAGTTGTATAGTTGATTAGGACTGATTGATGGAGTGGTAGAGATGGATAGGACTGAATGAGGGAGTAGTAATTGTGGTAGAGGTGGATAGGACTGAATGAGGGAGTAGTATAGTTGAATCGGACTGATGGATGGAGTGGTATAGGTGGATAGGACTGAATGAGGGAGTAGTATAGTTGATTAGGACTGATTGATGGAGTGGTAGAGATGGATAGGACTGAATGAGGGAGTAGTATAGTTGATTAGGACTGATTGATGGAGTGGTATAGGTGGATAGGACTGAATGAGGGAGTAGTATAGTTGATTAGGACTGATTGATGGAGTGGTATAGGTGGATAGGACTGAATGAGGGAGTAGTATAGTTGATTAGGACTGATGGATGGAGTGGTATAGGTGGATAGGACTGAATGAGGGAGTAGTATAGTTGATTAGGACTGATTGACGGAGTGGTAGAGATGGATAGGACTGAATGAGGGAGTAGTATAGTTGATTAGGACTGATGGATGGAGTGGTATAGGTGGATAGGACTGAATGAGGGAGTAGTATAGTTGATTAGGACTGATTGATGGAGTGGTAGAGATGGATAGGACTGAATGAGGGAGTAGTATAGTTGATTAGGACTGATTGATGGAGTGGTAGAGATGGATAGGACTGAATGAGGGAGTAGTATAGTTGATTAGGACTGATTGATGGAGTGGTAGAGATGGATAGGACTGAATGAGGGAGTAGTATAGTTGATTAGGACTGATTGATGGAGTGGTAGAGATGGATAGGACTGAATGAGGGAGTAGTATAGTTGATTAGGACTGATTGATGGAGTGGTAGAGATGGATAGGACTGAATGAGGGAGTAGTATAGTTGATTAGGACTGATGAATGGAGTGGTATAGGTGGATAGGACTGAATGAGGGAGTAGTATAGTTGATTAGGACTGATTGATGGAGTGGTATAGGTGGATAGGACTGAATGAGGGAGTAGTATAGTTGATTAGGACTGATTGATGGAGTGGTAGAGATGGATAGGACTGAATGAGGGAGTAGTATAGTTGATTAGGACTGATTGATGGAGTGGTAGAGATGGATAGGACTGAATGAGGGAGTAGTATAGTTGATTAGGACTGATTGATGGAGTGGTAGAGATGGATAGGACTCAATGAGGGAGTAGTATAGTTGATTAGGACTGATTGATGGAGTGGTAGAGATGGATAGGACTGAATGAGGGAGTAGTATAGTTGATTAGGACTGATTGATGGAGTGGTAGAGATGGATAGGACTGAATGAGGGAGTAGTATAGTTGATTAGGACTGATGGATGGAGTGGTATAGGTGGATAGGACTGAATGAGGGAGTAGTATAGTTGATTAGGACTGATTGATGGAGTGGTAGAGATGGATAGGACTGAATGAGGGAGTAGTATAGTTGATTAGGACTGATTGATGGAGTGGTAGAGATGGATAGGACTGAATGAGGGAGTAGTATAGTTGATTAGGACTGATTGATGGAGTGGTAGAGATGGATAGGACTCAATGAGGGAGTAGTATAGTTGATTAGGACTGATTGATGGAGTGGTAGAGATGGATAGGACTGAATGAGGGAGTAGTATAGTTGATTAGGACTGATTGATGGAGTGGTAGAGATGGATAGGACTGAATGAGGGAGTAGTATAGTTGATTAGGACTGATTGATGGAGTGGTAGAGATGGATAGGACTGAATGAGGGAGTAGTATAGTTGATTAGGACTGATTGATGGAGTGGTAGAGATGGATAGGACTCAATGAGGGAGTAGTATAGTTGATTAGGACTGATTGATGGAGTGGTAGAGGTGGATAGGACTGAATGAGGGAGTAGTATAGTTGATTAGGACTGATTGATGGAGTGGTAGAGATGGATAGGACTGAATGAGGGAGTAGTATAGTTGATTAGGACTGATTGATGGAGTGGTAGAGATGGATAGGACTGAATGAGGGAGTAGTATAGTTGATTAGGACTGATTGATGGAGTGGTAGAGATGGATAGGACTCAATGAGGGAGTAGTATAGTTGATTAGGACTGATTGATGGAGTGGTAGAGATGGATAGGACTGAATGAGGGAGTAGTATAGTTGATTAGGACTGATTGATGGAGTGGTAGAGATGGATAGGACTGAATGAGGGAGTAGTATAGTTGATTAGGACTGATTGATGGAGTGGTAGAGATGGATAGGACTGAATGAGGGAGTAGTATAGTTGATTAGGACTGATTGATGGAGTGGTAGAGATGGATAGGACTGAATGAGGGAGTAGTATAGTTGATTAGGACTGATGGATGGAGTGGTATAGGTGGATAGGACTGAATGAGGGAGTAGTATAGTTGATTAGGACTGATTGATGGAGTGGTAGAGATGGATAGGACTGAATGAGGGAGTAGTATAGTTGATTAGGACTGATGGATGGAGTGGTATAGGTGGATAGGACTGAATGAGGGAGTAGTATAGTTGATTAGGACTGATTGATGGAGTGGTAGAGATGGATAGGACTGAATGAGGGAGTAGTAATTGTGGTAGAGGTGGATAGGACTGAATGAGGGAGTAGTATAGTTGAATCGGACTGATGGATGGAGTGGTATAGGTGGATAGGACTGAATGAGGGAGTAGTATAGTTTATTAGGACTGATTGATGGAGTAGGGACTGAATGGGTAGAGATGGATAGGACTGAATGAGGGAGTAGTATAGTTGATTAGGACTGATGGATGGAGTGGTATAGGTGGATAGGACTGAATGAGGGAGTAGTATAGTTGATTAGGACTGATTGATGGAGTGGTAGAGATGGATAGGACTGAATGAGGGAGTAGTATAGTTGATTAGGACTGATTGATGGAGTGGTAGAGATGGATAGGACTGAATGAGGGAGTAGTATAGTTGATTAGGACTGATTGATGGAGTGGTAGAGATGGATAGGACTGAATGAGGGAGTAGTATAGTTGATTAGGACTGATGGATGGAGTGGTATAGGTGGATAGGACTGAATGAGGGAGTAGTATAGTTGATTAGGACTGATGGATGGAGTGGTATAGGTGGATAGGACTGAATGAGGGAGTAGTATAGTTGATTAGGACTGATTGATGGAGTGGTAGAGATGGATAGGACTGAATGAGGGAGTAGTATAGTTGATTAGGACTGATGGATGGAGTGGTATAGGTGGATAGGACTGAATGAGGGAGTAGTATAGTTGATTAGGACTGATTGATGGAGTGGTAGAGATGGATAGGACTGAATGAGGGAGTAGTAATTGTGGTAGAGGTGGATAGGACTGAATGAGGGAGTAGTATAGTTGAATCGGACTGATGGATGGAGTGGTATAGGTGGATAGGACTGAATGAGGGAGTAGTATAGTTGATTAGGACTGATTGATGGAGTGGTAGAGATGGATAGGACTGAATGAGGGAGTAGTATAGTTGATTAGGACTGATGGATGGAGTGGTATAGGTGGATAGGACTGAATGAGGGAGTAGTATAGTTGATTAGGACTGATTGATGGAGTGGTATAGGTGGATAGGACTGAATGAGGGAGTAGTAGAGGTGGTATAGGTGGATAGGACTGAATGAGGGAGTAGTATAGTTGATTAGGACTGATGGATGGAGTGGTATAGGTGGATAGGACTGAATGAGGGAGTAGTATAGTTGATTAGGACTGATTGATGGAGTGGTAGAGATGGATAGGACTGAATGAGGGAGTAGTATAGTTGATTAGGACTGATTGATGGAGTGGTAGAGATGGATAGGACTCAATGAGGGAGTAGTATAGTTGATTAGGACTGATTGATGGAGTGGTAGAGATGGATAGGACTGAATGAGGGAGTAGTATAGTTGATTAGGACTGATTGATGGAGTGGTAGAGATGGATAGGACTGAATGAGGGAGTAGTATAGTTGATTAGGACTGATGGATGGAGTGGTATAGGTGGATAGGACTGAATGAGGGAGTAGTATAGTTGATTAGGACTGATTGATGGAGTGGTAGAGATGGATAGGACTGAATGAGGGAGTAGTAATTGTGGTAGAGGTGGATAGGACTGAATGAGGGAGTAGTATAGTTGAATCGGACTGATGGATGGAGTGGTATAGGTGGATAGGACTGAATGAGGGAGTAGTATAGTTTATTAGGACTGATTGATGGAGTGGTAGAGATGGATAGGACTGAATGAGGGAGTAGTATAGTTGATTAGGACTGATGGATGGAGTGGTATAGGTGGATAGGACTGAATGAGGGAGTAGTATAGTTGATTAGGACTGATTGATGGAGTGGTAGAGATGGATAGGACTGAATGAGGGAGTAGTATAGTTGATTAGGACTGATTGATGGAGTGGTAGAGATGGATAGGACTGAATGAGGGAGTAGTATAGTTGATTAGGACTGATTGATGGAGTGGTAGAGATGGATAGGACTGAATGAGGGAGTAGTATAGTTGATTAGGACTGATGGATGGAGTGGTATAGGTGGATAGGACTGAATGAGGGAGTAGTATAGTTGATTAGGACTGATGGATGGAGTGGTATAGGTGGATAGGACTGAATGAGGGAGTAGTATAGTTGATTAGGACTGATTGATGGAGTGGTAGAGATGGATAGGACTGAATGAGGGAGTAGTATAGTTGATTAGGACTGATGGATGGAGTGGTATAGGTGGATAGGACTGAATGAGGGAGTAGTATAGTTGATTAGGACTGATTGATGGAGTGGTAGAGATGGATAGGACTGAATGAGGGAGTAGTAATTGTGGTAGAGGTGGATAGGACTGAATGAGGGAGTAGTATAGTTGAATCAGACTGATGGATGGAGTGGTATAGGTGGATAGGACTGAATGAGGGAGTAGTATAGTTGATTAGGACTGATTGATGGAGTGGTAGAGATGGATAGGACTGAATGAGGGAGTAGTATAGTTGATTAGGACTGATGGATGGAGTGGTATAGGTGGATAGGACTGAATGAGGGAGTAGTATAGTTGATTAGGACTGATTGATGGAGTGGTATAGGTGGATAGGACTGAATGAGGGAGTAGTAGAGGTGGTATAGGTGGATAGGACTGAATGAGGGAGTAGTATAGTTGATTAGGACTGATGGATGGAGTGGTATAGGTGGATAGGACTGAATGAGGGAGTAGTATAGTTGATTAGGACTGATTGATGGAGTGGTAGAGATGGATAGGACTGAATGAGGGAGTAGTATAGTTGATTAGGACTGATTGATGGAGTGGTAGAGATGGATAGGACTCAATGAGGGAGTAGTATAGTTGATTAGGACTGATTGATGGAGTGGTAGAGATGGATAGGACTGAATGAGGGAGTAGTATAGTTGATTAGGACTGATTGATGGAGTGGTAGAGATGGATAGGACTGAATGAGGGAGTAGTATAGTTGATTAGGACTGATTGATGGAGTGGTAGAGATGGATAGGACTCAATGAGGGAGTAGTATAGTTGATTAGGACTGATTGATGGAGTGGTAGAGGTGGATAGGACTGAATGAGGGAGTAGTATAGTTGATTAGGACTGATTGATGGAGTGGTAGAGATGGATAGGACTGAATGAGGGAGTAGTATAGTTGAATCGGACTGATGGATGGATTGGTATAGGTGGATAGGACTGAATGAGGGAGTAGTATAGTTGAATCGGACTGATGGATGGAGTGGAAGAGATGGATAGGACTGAATGAGGGAGTAGTATAGTTGATTAGGACTGATTGATGGAGTGGTATAGGTGGATAGGACTGAATGAGGGAGTAGTATAGTTGATTAGGACTGATGGATGGAGTGGTATAGGTGGATAGGACTGAATGAGGGAGTAGTATAGTTGATTAGGACTGATTGATGGAGTGGTATAGGTGGATAGGACTGAATGAGGGAGTAGTATAGTTGATTAGGACTGATTGATGGAGTGGTAGAGATGGATAGGACTGAATGAGGGAGTAGTATAGTTGATTAGGACTGATGGATGGAGTGGTATAGGTGGATAGGACTGAATGAGGGAGTAGTATAGTTGAATCGGACTGATGGATGGAGTGGTATAGGTGGATAGGACTGAATGAGGGAGTAGTATAGTTGATTAGGACTGATGGATGGAGTGGTATAGGTGGATAGGACTGAATGAGGGAGTAGTATAGTTGATTAGGACTGATTGATGGAGTGGTAGAGATGGATAGGACTGAATGAGGGAGTAGTAATTGTGGTAGAGGTGGATAGGACTGAATGAGGGAGTAGTATAGTTGAATCGGACTGATGGATGAAGTGGTATAGGTGGATAGGACTGAATGAGGGAGTAGTATAGTTGATTAGGACTGATTGATGGAGTGGTAGAGATGGATAGGACTGAATGAGGGAGTAGTATATTTGATTAGGACTGATTGATGGAGTGGTATAGGTGGATAGGACTGAATGAGGGAGTAGTATAGTTGATTAGGACTGATTGATGGAGTGGTATAGGTGGATAGGACTGAATGAGGGAGTAGTATATTTGATTAGGACTGATTGATGGAGTGGTATAGGTGGATAGGACTGAATGAGGGAGTAGTATAGTTGATTAGGACTGATGGATGGAGTGGTATAGGTGGATAGGACTGAATGAGGGACTAGGGACTTGTAGCTTGAAGAACACTCAACAATGTTGAGAGTATGTATTATGTAATCATGAGGAATAGCCTACTACACATAACTCAGCATGTACTCTTACACAGACATAATAGGTTGGAATAAAGTTTAAAGATTAATATAGATGACTAGGTCGACACTGATAGGTTGGAGTTTAACTAACCTCTGAGTGTTTCTGAAGCCTCTTAGCCCAAGGTGTGTGGGGTGGGGGTATGTCAGTCATTGTTAGCGGGCTCTGACATGTCATCCCGACGTCCCACTTCGGTCTGTCCTAGTTCCAGGTCACCGCCAGTGTCTGCAAGACTCTGAGACAAAAGACTCCCAGCCTGAAGACCAGAGAGGAAGATGAAATGTGAATAAAGAACTTAGGACCTGTTCATGGAACTCATTTAGAATGAACTATGTAGTCATGTTCAACTCCATAGGCACAGCACAGTGGCTTTGTGAGATGATGGTAAAGGCCTTCACTGTATGTATGGTTTGGTAAGACAGATCAGCTTCCTGGTTCTGAGATTCAGACACACACTACATCACCAGTTTAATTGAATGCTTAATTAAACGTTCAGAGCAGTGGGTCTTTTCCAATGCTAAGCGATTGGCCACTGCAGAGTCAGTTTTACTAGGTGTGTGTACATTGTGTGTTCGTTTGTGTACACTACAGGCCTGGCTGTTCACGTCATAACTACAGTATCAGTTTCACTAATTACACACATACTTCAGGGATAAGGCTGCTGTTGTAAAACCTGAAGCAAATACTGCCTAATCCAAAGATAGGGTGTCTGTCTGTCTGTCTGTCTGTCTGTCTGTCTGTCTGTCTGTCTGTCTGTCTGTCTGTCTGTCTGTCTGTCTGTCTGTCTGTCTGTCTGTCTGTCTGTCTGTCTGTCTGTCTGTCTGTCTGTCTGTCTGTCTGTCTGTCTGTCTGTCTGTCTGTCTGTCTGTCTGTCTGTCTGTCTGTCTGTCTGTGTGTGTGTGTGTGTGTGTGTGTGTGTGTGTGTGTGTGTGTGTGTGTGTGTGTGTGTGTGTGTGTGTGTGTGTGTGTGTGTGTGTGTGTGTGTGTGTGTGTGTGTGTGTTGTCCTCCTCTTTCCTGTATTAAGCCAATATGACTGTTAACTAACTGAGCGATAATGGGGGGGTATGCACGTGACTGTATGTTAACTAACTGAGAGACAATGGGGTGGGCATGCACATGACTGTTTGTTAACTAACTGAGAGATAATGGGGTGGGCATGCATGTGACTATATGTTAACTAACTGAGAGATAATGGGGTGGGCATGCACGTGACTATATGTTAACTAACTGAGAGATAATGGGGTGGGCATGCACGTGACTATATGTTAACTAACTGAGAGATAATGGGGTGGGCATGCACGTGACTATATGTTAACTAACTGAGAGATAATGGGGTGGGCATGCACGTGACTATATGTTAACTAACTGAGAGATAATGGGGTGGGCATGCACGTGACTATATGTTAACTAACTGAGAGATAATGGGGTGGGCATGCACGTGACTATATGTTAACTAACTGAGAGATAATGGGGTGGGCATGCACGTGACTATATGTTAACTAACTGAGAGATAATGGGGTGGGCATGCACGTGACTATATGTTAACTAACTGAGAGATAATGGGGTGGGCATGCACGTGACTATATGTTAACTAACTGAGAGATAATGGGGTGGGCATGCACGTGACTATATGTTAACTAACTGAGTGATAATGGGGTGGGCATGCACGTGACTATATGTTAACTAACTGAGAGATAATGGGGTGGGCATGCACCTGACTATACAGTTGAAGTCGGAGATTTACATACACCTTAGCCAATTACATTTAAACTCAGTTTTTCACAATTCCTGACATTTAATCCAAGTAAAAATTCCCTGTCTTAGGTCAATTAGGATCACCACTTTATTTTAAGAATGTGAAATGTCAGAATAATAGTAGCGAGAATGATTTATTTCAGCTTTTATTTCTTTCATCACATTCCCAGTGGGTCAGAAGGTTACATACACTCAATTAGTATTTGGTAGCATTGCCTTTAAATTGTTTAACTTGGGTCAAACGTTTTGGGTAGCCTTCCACAAGCTTCCCACAATAAGTTGTATGAATTTTGGCCCATTCCTTCTGACAGAGCTGGTGTAACTGAGTCAGGTTTGGAAATGATGACTTCGAAACAGGCCACTAGGGGCAACATTGGGGGCTGTTACCTTCAAATAGGTTTCGGTTTTGCCAGGGCAGTGCGGATGTGGATGGCGGATGCACGCAATCTACTGTCTCTGATTCCAAAGGTTGCATGTTTGTATCCAGCGATAGAAAATTGTTTTGGATATTTGAGTTTTTAGCCTATCCCAAACCTTAACACTTACCTTAACCAATCAGAGTTAATGCCTGAACTTAACCCTAACCTTAACATGATTTAATTAATGTCTAAACTTAACCTTAAACACGTAGACATTTGAAGTTTGGAACAACTTCAAAATGTTATGTTTGAGAAATATGGATGACTGAGACTGTGAGAGCTGGTAGGGTATGACAACACCCTTCTACACCTGCATTGCTTGCAGTTTGGGGTTTAAGGCTGGGTTTCTGTACAGCACTTTGTGACATCAGCTGAAGTAAGAAGGGCTATATAAATCAATTTGATTGATTAGAGGGGCATAATCACAATCTGGGTCTCACACGCACACACACACACACACACACACACACACACACACACACACACACACACACACACACACACACACACACACACACACACACACACACACACACACACACACACACACACACACACACACGCACACACATGCACACACGCACACACGCACACACACACACACACACACACACACACACACACACACACACACACACACACACACACACACACACACACACACACACACACACACACACACACACACACACACACACACACACACACACACACACACACACACACACACACACACACACACACACACACACACACTACTAATATAATATTACTTGTTATTTTCAGTATTATTGCTTTTATTTGTATGTGTTTTACCTTTTCTAGTATCATCTCTAGAAAAGCAGCTCTCAGCCATTGCTGAATAGTTGTTTTGTTCTATGTGTTCGTGTTTGTGGTTGTATAACGGTGCACCTGTGGTCTGTTTTGTGGGTGACTGAAGTCAGAAACACTAACACCAACACTAACCTCAGGCTATTGTAGAGAGGGATAAATGAAGCAGAGAGACAAATAAAGGAAAGGTGAGGGACTAGGCCTAGGGTATTGAGAAAGAGTAATGGCGAGAGAGAAGATGAGAGAGAAGATGAGAGAGAAAGGGAGATGAATAGACCTAGGGTATTGAGAAAGAGTAATGGCGAGAGAGAAGATGAGAGAGAAGATGAGAGAGAAAGGGAGATGAATAGACCTAGGGTATTGAGAAAGAGTAATGGCGAGAGAGAAGATGAGAGAGAAAGGGAGATGAATAGACCTAGGGTATTGAGAAAGAGTAATGGCGAGAGAGAAGATGAGAGAGAAGATGAGAGAGAAAGGGAGATGAATAGACCTATGGTATTGAGAAAGAAGGATGGAAATGAAGATGAGAGAGAAAGGGAGATGAATAGACCTAGGGTATTGAGAAAGAGTAATGGCGAGAGAGAAGATGAGAGAGA